>NW_026936295.1:0-71276 GCF_032062105.1 Saccostrea cuccullata
TTAAAAAATACTAGTGTTGCTATACTTTAACAAAACAATATTGTGTTTTGTTTTTCTGCTGTATGGTTTTAATGTGATCTTGACTCATGGATATTTGATTTTAAAATGAAGCTCACAAGTCTAGAAGTAAGAAAAAAATGAATCTACATGTATAAAAGCCAACTGCAGTTGTAACAGATGGTTAAAATACGACATACATTTTCTATTACATCATGGCCTTCACAGGTGATAAAAACAACTTATATTTACAATTGCTTCTTACCATATGCCATCACGATCATATACTACAGTTATGATCAGATCTATATTTTAAGGAGATAAGGCATTAGTTTCTCTGGGTAAAAGGCAATGCAGTTAATAGTTAGACTAAAAGTAACTGTTTATTTTGAATTAAAAAAAATCTTTTCAGTTGATTCTTTAGAACGAAGACCAACAGACAGAGAACTAATGACGGTGAGTGGACTAATTGGGACCATTTTTCAAGTAGGGATTGCCCTTGGTCTAGACAACGCTACAGTCCAACAAATAAGGATTGATTACCAGAATTACGGTGTGAAGATACAGGTGTTCCAAATACTTTGTGAGTGGAAAAGGAAGGAGGGGGGACGAGCAAGTGTGAAAAAGCTCCTTGCTGCAATCAAAGAGTTCAAAGACGAAGTCGATTTTGAGAAAATAGAGAGGGTTTTTAACACGTGATATGTATCAGTTGCTGATGTGTAAAGTCGTTAGTGTGCATAGTTTGATAAATATCAAACTTTTTTTATCAATCAATCTTGACCAATCCGAGAATTGAGATCTGAATTTTCTCTAAAGTTTGGACATTGATAGCTTATTTATTATTAAATTAAGAATCAAATTTAATAAGCTTAATGTAAGATAACATTCAAATATACATAATGAAAACTGTTTTTATTTTCATTTTGTGAAGAGATATGCTAATATGAAATTCATTTTGTAGTTTTTGGTCTTGAAATTTTGTCATATAGATATTTTGCCAGTTGTATAGAAACATTGTTTTTTTTTAACTAAAGTGATTGTTCCATATAAAGATATGGAGATAACGAACAGTAATGATGATGACTAGTTCCAGTTTTATAATAATGAACACTGGTGCAATTATCACATAATGCAATGTAATATTACTGTTATGATATGGAGTTGAACAGAAGTGAATCAGTTTTGTTGCTGTTTCAATGGTATGTTATGTACATACTACTTTAAATAATTCAAAGACGAAGTCGACTTTGAGAGAATAGAAAGGGTTTTAACACGTGATGTATATATCAGTTGCTGATGTGTCAAGTCCTTAGTGTGCAAAGTTTGAAATGTCAAAGGTTTTTTCATCAATCTAACATTGAGAGCAAACTATACTCAAAATTTTAAACAATGATAATTTTATTAAACAACCAGATTAAAGAAGCTAAAAGTTGCACTGTTGAATAACATTCAAATAAACATGATACAAATCGGATGTTATGATCATTTTGTGAAAAGATATATTTATCTAAAATTTTACTTTTATATTGTTCAGTTTACGGTCTTGAATTTTTTTCCCATAGATATTTTTGTCATTTGTATAGAGATATAACATTGACTTTTCGTTACAAAAGCGATTGTTTAATCGATGATGACGTATGACTGTAATAACAGTTATTTAAGGAATGTTTTTAAGTTTTGTGTGATTCATTGGTGTGTAAATCACACAGACTTGTCACGCTAGCACTTCATGAAAAATATGCCTACGTGCAAGTCTTGTGTGATTTACACATTAATGAATCGCACAAAACTTAAATACATTCCTTATATTTACATTTTACAATGTTTGGAAGTATAAAAAAATATACCCAATGTTTGAATTTCTCGCTGCCCTATATCGTTGCATTTTTACCAACGTCGCTGTAGACTCACTGTGACGTCACGTTAGTGCATGTTTCTCCGTGTATATTTCTACGCGTGAGTATACAAAAAAATGGTTTTCAAATCAATTTTAGTTTCCTTTGTAGAAAAACACAGCGAATGTTAATATATGATAATGAACACTGATGCAATTATCCAGCAATAATATTGCTTTATTGACATTAAGTTGAAAAATGAATCAATTTTTGTTGTTGTTTTAATAATATTGAATGTTTGTACATATTACGTTATATAGAAATACGTACTTTTTGTTCATGCCTTGATAAAATATATTCTTGTATTTTGAGCTAGCTTTAGCCAAAGGTCAAAGTGAGTTATTTTTATCACAATTTTCCACCGTCGAACTGCTGTCTGCCTGCATGTCCATTCATCTGTGAACTTTTCACAGAACTACTAGACCAATGTAAACCAAGCATGCTACAAAGTACTAGTAGTTTTAGGTAAAGGGGATTCAAGGTTGTTCTAATAAAGAATACCTTCTTCAGAAAGTGAGCATTACAAATTAGTTAAAAATATTTTTCTCTTTTTTAAAATTTTCTTCTCAAGAACCTCTGGGCCGGGAGAGATGAAACTTATAGAAAGCATCCTTAGGGTAGTGTAGATTAAAGTAGAAAAGGTGGGTTTACAATAAGCAATCAGTGTTCCATTGGTCATGTTGATATGTAGAATTAAATTTGTTCAAAGCGTGACACCCAGGGATAGAATATTGCATGGCCACAATATGAGTCAAAGTAAATAATAGGGTAAAATCCTTAAGAAAGCCTTTAGTTTAAGAAATTTTGGAGCATCCTCACTGAAGGTGGCAGTTTTGTAAACTCAGATCGTCACCAACAATTTGCGATATTTAAACTTTTCAAATGTTCAATCAACAGATGATAGGGATATGATGATCCATAAATTAGGTAAGCTGACGATTAAAATGTTGAAGTCATCACGTTTTTCATAATGCTTTGCTGTTAAGTATGCTATTATTGATTTATTTTCTAGTAAAATATTATGAACCTGAAGTAAGATATTTACTAAATTTATTAATTAAATATGCAACAGATGTGTCACACTCTGTGGTATCTTTTATCTTAGCTCACTAGGCTTTATCATGTCGAGATATGAATGAACACATTGATTGTTAACTGATAATACGTACGTCGTCGATATATGAAGGTCGAGTTGAATGCCACAAGTGCATTCTTTTTTTTTAAGCTCACCTGGGCTGAAAGCTCAAGTGGGCTTTTCTTAACACATTTTGTCTGTAGTCCGTCTCTCTGTCCGTCTGTGAGCTTTTTACATTTTCGACTTCTTCTCCAGATCATTTTTTTTCCAATTTTAATCAAACATACCACAAAGTATCCTTGGGTAGTTAGGCAGTTTGTTCAAATGAAAGGCCACGCCAATTCAAAGGGAGATACTTGAGAATTAGTGAAAATTTGGTGACATGCTTCAAAAATCTTCTTCTCAAGAACAACTATGCCACGAAAGATGAAACTTATAGGAAAACATTCACGGGTAGTGTAGATTCAAGTTTGTTCAAATCATGGCCCCAGGGGTTAGGGCGGGGCCACATGGGAGGATCAAAGTTTTACATAGTTGTGATGTTCCAATCATCACGGCCGGGAGGGGAGGGGCATAGACTTAAAGGGTAAAAAAGGGAATAAAGAGGTCATAATTCGTCAAAGAAATATACAAGAATCTTTATAAGTGTCGATTAAAGTATTCAGGTTTGCTCGAATAATAGTTCCCTCCCTTAGGTACAGTGATCAGGTGAGTGATGTGGCCCATGGGCGTTTTGTCCATGATGCTTTTGAATAAATCCTAAGTTGTATGAATTCAAAAATAGGCTTGCTAGAAATGGGAGCGCAAGTGGTACCCATGGAAATTCCAAAATATTGTTGGAAGATCTTATCTCCAAATTCTACATGAGAAACTCAAGCATTTGTCTTATATAAACTTCAGAGTACTTTGTACAATCAGAATATTTTAACAAATTATAAATAATTTTGCAAGTTATAATATATAACAAGGTAAGACTTGCTGTCATTTTGGAATTTACAGTTTATAGTGAGTTTGGAAACATGCACACATTGCCGTCAACTTTGCACCATCAATTTGGACTTTTGCTCCTCACTTTAACTATCAGTTTGATTTTTTTTTTTGGCGGATATACTTTATTTTTAGTTTTGACTTTTGATTCACATTTTACCTTCAATGTAGACATTTTTCTGTCAGTTTTAACTTTTCTTCATATTTACACGTCATTTTGGGTTTTGCTTCTCACTTTACTATCAATCTGAAGTTTTTCCTTCACATTTTACTATCAGTAAGTTTTGTTTTGGATACTGTATACTTCACTGTCAGTTTGAACTTTTTCTTCACATTTTGCTAACGGTTTTGTTTTGTGTTTTGTGGATATACATTATTGGACTTTTGCTTCACAATTTACTATTTGATTTATTTTAGGATATGCTTTATGGGCAATTTGACGTTTTGGTTTTTATTTTACCAAGTTTATTTTCCCGTTCTTCTGTCTATTTTTGCCAACATTGCTGAAAATGCAACGATAAATATACGAGGTGTGATCAAAAGTTCGCGAGCTACCTCTACATCTACAAAACCACAATTCAGATCAGAATGAAATTTGGCCCAGAAGGTCATAAACGTGTTCTATAAATAGCATATATATTGATATATGTTCTGCTCCTTCTTTGTGACGTCACAATGTGAAAATGACGTGAATATATATGTGGATCACGTAAGCTTGTGACAAAATATGGTTGACTCAGTCGCACTCTAGCAATGAATGCTATAAGGTTAAGTGTATATCTTGGAAACAACTTTGCAATAGAATATGATTATTTGCACACGGGTTATGAAGACAAAAGAATTGCCAGATGTTTACTCATTAACTTCATTGTTTGTTTAAATGAAGGAATGGCGAAAGGGAGATGTTTAAATATCATGTTTGTTATGTTGCCCAGTGAAAGCAAGACGGGGAAGAGATTTGTCCCTTGTTAAACAATCTGATTTGAAAGATCGGCAAGTTGCAGTTTGAAATATACTAGTAGTTAAATATCTTAACAATATCATTTATTAAATCCCTCAATTATTATCCAGACATAAAAAGGTATTCATAATATCAACTTTGATTAAACGACGCTCCAACAAGACAAAGGATTCGTCCATGCTCATTCTGGAAAAGGATATCCTTTTCCAACCACACTATTGTCAAGATTTGGGTATTTCTGATAAAGGGACTGTTTTTGTTATAAAAAAATAACTCGCATGATAAGAAAAACAAGAATCAGAAAATCATTTAGCTCCAACGACATAATGCTGCAGGACATGTCAAGTGACAGCCTATATCATGTGATTCGCGCATGGGCAGAAAGATTGTAATTGGACAGAACTATGTAATAAAATTTCAAAACTGGACCCCCTGTAATTAATAATTTTTAAGGAAGTTATTCAATTAGAGAACTTTTTGATCACCCTGCATAGATAAAGAAACAGATGAATATCAAGATCATTACATTAACATTGAGCACGTGGAATAATCATAGATCACGCCTCGTAGAGTGACTAATATACTGATGAATATCAAGATCATTCCAATAACATTGAACAAGTGGAACAATCAGATCGGGGGAGGAATCCAGAGCCTTGCATTTTAAGTGGAAGGAAAACCTTAGTTATATTATGTCCTATTTATAAATTACAATATTTACATTCAGTGTAATTTTTCTTATGAAATCTATTAGAAATCCACGACGTTCAAATTTCTATAACACATGCGAAACCTTGTCACCGCGCGTGAGAATACAGAGTAGGAACTAAATGCATTTTCAATACTCTAAGAACATCAAAATGTAAAATGTTTTATTTCAATTTAATGAAAAACTTTAACCCTGAAAAATTGACGTAAAAATTAACGTAATTTGCATTAAGAATTATTTTGTCACTTTTTTCCTCGCAAGTTTGTTTGCGTCATTTAACTTTGCAACGTCATCTAACGTCGTTTGACGTCACAGACAGCTCTTACATCTATCAACCACGACAGTTTTGAAGGGCTCTAAATTCACATTTAAGATTAACGAAATGAGCAATTATGAAAAGGAAAAATTAGAGAATGTAAATATCAGCATTGAATTCATATTTTGGGATGTCTTCGGTCCTATAACACACCTGGCCGTGCCGACAAATTATCATATCGCGCTAACGCGCGGTATTCAATTTGTCAGCACAGCCAGGTGTGCGAAGACATCCCAAAATATGAATTCAATGCTTAAATAATCACTCATGTTCAATTCATTTGTTTCCTCTGATAAAATCTTTCCTATACAAAAAAAAATATATCAGTGTAAACAAATGAATAGATACATGAAAAAAATCAAATTACTCGCCAGAATTAAAATAATTCCAAGAGGTGTATTTTCATGTTTGTTTTTAAGATTTAAGCAATACAAGTCTACAAAATGAAAGCCACTTCTCCACTCTCACACATTATAGAGTCAACAAGATTATCAGCTAAAAATCACAAAATATCTACAGCATTTCATAGACCAAACATGATGCTTTCAGCAGAATGACAAATTTTTCTCATACTAAAATAAGAATAAACAGACACAAGCAAAATGACTCTAAATGGATTCTTAAATCACTGATCAAGTCTGCAATATTGTTTAAATATTAATAAAAGAAATTATCAGTAATAATGTATAACTCAATTGTGGTTAATCCCCACACAGTCAATGTCACATTTCATAACAAGAAAAAAAATTTCACTAATGTTATCATGATTTTATGATGCAAGAAATTCAAATAATTATTCCTTTAATGTTATAGGATTTCCACATTCACTGGGAATTTGACTTTATTTCAACCTGGGATTTCACCCTACATTTATAACTTCTCATTGTGACATCACTTTCCATTGTGACATCACTTTACATTGTGACATCACTATACAATGTGACATTACTTACACATTGTGACATCACTTTCAATTGTGACATCACTGTACATTATGGCATCATTTTCTATAATGACATCACATGGTGACATCACTTCAGTCTGAGTCGTCATCACTGCTGTCTGGCCCACTGCGACGTTTCATTGACTGTAGCGCCTTTTCTCGGAGTTGTCGTTCACGCTCCACTTCCTCTTTAGATTGGATCGACTGCAGCGCCCTCTCTCTTAACCGTTTCTCCAGGGCCTCCAGGTCTTCTTGGCTGTCTGAATCCTGCGTATAAGATAAACACAGCAATTTACAATCAACTCATTCAGCCCCACTGACAAGTATAGAGGTTGTATTTATAGTGCCTTGTATTCCCGATGACAAGATAACTCACAGGTTTTCCCTTTAAATATGGTCGATCACATTATATAACTCCTGCTGCATAACCCCCCTCTACAATCAGATACTAATGAAAGAAAAAGTGAGCTAGCTCACATACCCCACGCTCCCCCAAAACTTGACGGTGAAACACATAATGAAAGGCACAGTGCACTTTAAATACATAGTATAGATCAAGAAGGGCAATAATTGCAAAAAAATCTTCACATCAAAATGTCTTACATATGAGGACATTTAAATGTGGAATGAAGTTTCCAGATAAATAATGGAATCAAAATTTCTTGGCATTATACAAATCCAAACATTAATTTGAAGTGGTTGGGGGGGGGGGGAGAGAGAGAAATTTTCTTGAATAATAGGCAAAACTCTTTGGGGTAAAAATAACTATGTACAACAGTTTAAGAGGAGTGGTGCTGACAAACTGTTCATCTCTATATTCTAAATATTGCCAAAAAGTCTAAGTTGGAAAGTGTGGAAATTCCCGGTAAAATAAAGGAATCGGAATTTCCTGGTAATATGCACATCTACATATTGTGTCCTAAATATCTACAAAGTTTGACGAAATTCTGTGCAGCGGTTTATGAGGAGTTGCGCTGACAAACTGTTCATCTCAATATTCAAGGTATGGCCAAATGCCTAAGTTAAAAAGTGATGAAATTCCTGGAAAAATAATAGAATCGGAATTTCCTGGTAATATGCACATCTACACATTGTGTCCTAAATACCTGCAAAGTTTGACGAAATTCTGTGCAGCGGTTTATGAGAAGTTGCGCTGACAAACTGTTTATCTCAATATTCAAGGTATGGCCAAATGCCCAAGTTAAAAAATGCGGAAATTCCCGGAAAAAATAACGGAATCGGAATTTCCTGGTAATATGCACATCTACACATTGTGTCCTAAATACCTGCAAAGTTTGACGAAATTCTGTGCAGCGGTTTATGAGGAGTTGCGCTGACAAACTGTTCATCTCTATATTCAAGGTATGGCCAAATGCCTAAGTTAAAAAGTGCGAAAATTCCCGCAAAAATAATGGAATCGGAATTTCCTGGTAATATGCACATCTACACATTGTGTCCTAAATACCTGCAAAGTTTGACGAAATTCTGTGCAGCAGTTTATGAGGAGTTGCGCTGACAAACTGTTCATCTCTATATTCAAAGTATGGCCAAATGCCTAAGTTAAAAAGTGCGGAAATTGACGGAAAAAATAATGGAATCGGAATTTCCTGGTAATATGCACATCTACACATTGTGTCCTAAATACCTGCAAAGTTTGACGAAATTCTGTCCAGCGGTTTATGAGGAGTTGCGCTGACAAACAGTTTATCTCAATATTCAAGATATGGCCAAATGCCCAAGTTAAAAAGTGCGGAAATTCCCGGAAAAAATAATAGAATCGGAATTTCCTGGTAATATGCACATCTACACATTGTGTCCTAAATACCTGCAAAGTTTGATGAAATTCTGTGCAGCGGTTTATGAGGAGTTGCGCTGACAAACTGTTCATCTCTATATTCAAGGTATGGCCAAATGCCCAAGTTAAAATATGCGGAAATTCCCAGAAAAATAATGGAATCGGAATTTCCTGGTAATATGCACATCTACACATTGTGTCCTAAATACCTGCAAAGTTTGACGAAATTCTGTCCAGCGGTTTATGAGGAGTTGCGCTGACAAAAAAAGAGGACTGACTGACTGACTGACTGACGGACAGGTCAAAAACATTATACCTCCCGCAACTAGTTGTGTGGGGTATAAATACCCTTCCCCTATCTCTACAATAAAACCCACCAAGCCCAACTCCTGACAATCTGTATAGCCCATCTCTACAATCAGACCCTTTATACTTCTCCCTCCCACAATGCCTGACAAACTGTAAAAATTCCCTATCCCCCCTAACTCCCCCCTCCCCCTTCTGACCTTATCACTCACCTCTCCTTCAGCCCCCCTCTGACAATCTGTATAACTCACTTCTCCTTCACCCCCCCCACTCCTGACAATCTATATAACTCACCTCTCCTTCACCCCCCCCCCTCCTGACAATTTATATAACTCACCTCTCCTTTAACCCCCCCTCCTGACAATCTGTATAACTCACCTCTCCTTCACCCCCCCCCCACTCCTGACAATCTATATAACTCACCTCGCCTTCACCCCCCCCCACTCCTGACAATCTATATAACTCACCTCTCCTTTAACCCCCCCTCCTGACAATCTGTATAACTCACCTCTCCTTCACCCCCCCCCCACTCCTGACAATCTATATAACTCACCTCTCCTGCACCCCCCCCACTCCTGACAATCTATATAACTCACCTCTCCTTCACCCCCCCTCCTGACAATCTATCTAACTCACCTCTCCTTCACCCCCCCTCCTGACAATCTGTATAACTCACCTCTCCTTCACCCCCCCCACCCTGACAATCTATATAACTCACCTCTCCTTCACCCCCCCTCCTGACAATCTGTATATCTCACCTCTCCTTCAGCCCCCCCCTCCTGACAATCTGTATAACTCACCTCTCCTTCACCCCCCCCCTCCTGACAATCTATATAACTCACCTCTCCTTCAGCCCCCCTCCTGACAATCTATATAACTCACCTCTCCTTCATCCCCCTCCTGACAATCTATATAACTCACCTCTCCTTCACCCGCCTCCTGACAATCTATATAACTCACCTCTCCTTTAACCCCCCTCCTGACAATCTATATAACTCACCTCTCCTTTAACCCCCCTCCTGACAATCTATATAACTCACCTCTCCTTCAGCCCCCCCCCATTCCTGACAATCTATATAACTCACCTCTCCTTCACCCCCCCTCCTGACAATCTATATAACTCACCTCTCCTTCACCCCCCTCCTGACAATCTATATAACTCACCTCTCCTTCACCCCCCTCCTGACAATCTATATAACTCACCTCTCCTTCACCCCCCCCTCCTGACAATCTATATATACCTTCACCTCTCCTTCCGCCCCCCCCCCCCTCCTGACAATCTATATAACTCACCTCTCTTTCAGCCCCCCCCCCCCTCCTGACAATCTATATAACTCACCTCTCCTTCACCCCCCTCCTGACAATCTATATAACTCACCTCTTCTTCAGCCCCCCCTCCTGACAATCTGTATAACTCACCTCTCCTTCAGCCCCCTCCCCCTCCTGACAATCTATATAACTCACCTCTCCTTCAGCCCCCCCCTTCCTCCTGACAATCTGTATAACTCACCTCTCTTTCAGCCCCCCCCCCTCCTGACAATCTATATAACTCACTTCTCCTTCAGCCCCCCTCTGACAATCTATATAACTCACCTCTCCTTCAGCCCCCCCCCCTCCTGACAATCTGTATAACTCACCTCTCCTTCAGCCCCCCCCCACTCCTGACAATCTGTATAACTCACCTCTACTTCACCCCCCCTCCTGACAATCTATATAACTCACCTCTCCTTCAGCCCCCCCCCCCTCCTGACAATCTATATAACTCACTTCTCCTTCAGCCCCCCCTGACAATCTATATAACTCACCTCTCCTTCACCCCCCTCCTGACAATCTATATAACTCACCTCTCCTTCACCCCCCTCCTGACAATCTATATAACTCACCTCTCCTTCAGCCCTCCCCCCTCCCTGACAATCTATAAAACTCACCTCTCCTTCAGCCCCCCCCCCCTCCTGACAATCTATATAACTCACCTCTCTTTCAGCCCCCCCCCCCCTCCTGACAATCTATATAACTCACTTCTCCTTCAGTCCCCCTCTGACAATCTATATAACTCACCTCTCCTTCACCCCCCCTTCCTCCTGACAATCTATATTACTCACCTCTCCTTCAGCCCCCCACTTCCTACTGACAATCTGTATAACTCACCTCTCCTTCAGCCCCCCACTTCCTACTGACAATCTGTATAACTCACCTCTCCTTCACCCCCTTTCCTCCTGACAATCTATATAACTCACCTCTCCTTCAGCCCCCTTCGGGTTGTTCTTCTTGTGTTTGTGTTTCTTGTGCTTTTTATGTTTCTTGTGCTTCTTCTTTTCCTTCTTCATTTTCTTCTTAGATGTTTGAGATTCCTGTCCAATTAACAAAGATATAAATTAACATAAATATATATAAAATATACGGTAGCCCATTTATGACCTATCAAATATATTTTTGATTTCCATATAACGAATTGTCGAATTTGTTACAACTAATTTAAGTGATAATAAAAATTTCTTAAAATTCGTTATAGCGAATTAAATCTGTTACAACAGATATCATAAATTCTTCTTCTTTTTGTTAGATGTTTGAGGTTCTTGTTCAATTAACATAAATATATCACCCAAACAGTAAGTTTTTTTAACAAGAACATTTACAGAATTAATGTAGACACAAATATCTGTCTCCCTGTGGTACAAATTATGCGGGATTTTCTTTTACTACTCAGTCAAAGAAATTAGAACATAATGCATTAACATTAAACATGAAGGGACATCTTAAATAATATAAATGCATGGACATTAAGAATAAAAAATTGTGCTCAAAGAGCTAATTGGGACATTTAACAAATAATAATTTATCCCCCATTACCTCGGATTCACTCCCAGAAGCCTCTTTTGTCCCGTTTTTCCCCTTTGTTGGGCCTCTCCTAGCTCCTCTTCCTTCCTGTCCTCTCGAGGCTTCACCATGACAACCCTTCTCTACCTCTCCTCTTCCTCCATATAGGGGGTTTCCCTTTTCTCCCCCCGCACGTCATCTTCTCTCATCGTCAACCCATTACTCGAGGCATAGTCTGCTCCTCTTTTCCACGATCAAAACTATTTCTGACACAGAAGAAAAAAATATGTCATTTTCTCCTACCGGCAAAAACATTTTTGTCGGACCAAATAAAGCTGTTTTTCTAAAAAAAAAAATGACTAGGAATAATTGATTTGTTTTTGTATCTTTGTCATTAAAAAGAAACTGAATAGGATAATTATTGGTTGGACTGAAAACAGATGTTTACCAACTTGACAAAACATCAACAGCTGTGTATATAGTCACAAAAATCTCACAAACTCTCTTAACAAACACATTTTATTATTTTTTATGAAACTTGAAATTAATTTCATTGTAATGGATAATTTTAATTGCTTTATAATATCATTGAATACTTTTTTCTATTACATGCAGATACAAACAAAATAGAAAAAAAATAAGTAGAGAGTCTGCTATTGCAAGCAATTGCGTATGTCGCCCCGAACGGCGTCCCTATATCCAAGGCAACAGCAGTGTATTGATAATTTCGGACAATACCCAATTTTCAATTTTTAAATCCAATAAGCACAATTACAGATACTAATCATTACATCAATAACATTTCATGAAGAATGTTCAAGGGACCAGGGAGAACACTCGTGGACAAAATTCGTTGCTCTTTGCAGGTTTCCATGACAACAGTAGCCATTTTCAAACTGAATGACCACACAACACAACTACAACCGGTGATCCTCCTTTTAGGAAAGTTTCAGGAATTTGTCCCAGCCATCTCCGAGAAACAGCTTGTATAACAAAACATGCGTACAATCGCAATATGTCGATCCGACTTCGTTCGAGGTGACATAACAATAAAAAAACAATGCATAAATTTCAATTTAAATACATGTAGAAGAAAACAAACCAAAATAAATAAATTCATTTAAAAAAGTAAAAAAGTAAATAAATTAACAAATAAATTAATTTATTCGTAAATCAATCCAATTGATTAAGTTGTTAATGAATAAATTTAATTCTTTCTTTCCTTATGCCATATAGCACAGGTATTATAAACAAAGTAAACATATATTCAAATCTTTCAGTCAATAAATAATAATATAAATGTTTATATACATATTATATGCTATAAACAATTCAATAAATTTATTCTTCATTATGACGCACAGAACAAATATTAGACAATTATTTGACATTTTGAACACTTTAAAATTATATTAATTTAAAGACACTAGGTTTTTTTTTTTTTAAATACTGTTTGACATATTGAATTCTTAGATATATTCATGATATAGGAAATTTAGATTTTTAATATAAAATGGAGTCCATCTTCTAAATCAATGAAATTTTAAAAATGATGACTTTATTGTTTGACTTTTTGTCTAGTTAAAGTAATTCTTAAATTTCCCCCCAAAAACAATCAATTGAAAATTTTACGGTAATGTCTATCAACAAGTTGAGTTTCTTGTATTATGTACTTATGTCAATGTGTTCATGTAACAGTAAACATATATTTCAAAGATATTTGCAACATGATTTTTGATATAACTTTCCCTTTAGTAGGGTACAAACCATGAGGATAAAAGTATTCAAATGGGTCCTGAAATATGTTGATATCGAAATTTTTTTTTCATTAATTTTATTTTGTGAAATTTCCTTTCATGTCATTATTCAATGTTATTACTTTTCTAGATTCATATATAATTGAGGGCAGAGCCATCTCACGGTTAGAGCGAAGCTCTTCCTATAGGTAACACGTATGCATACGAAAAATAAAAAAAAAATCTATTGTAAACTATAAGTCATTTTGTCATTTGAAAAACTTCATATAAAATATTTAAATAATCACAACAAGACTTAGAGACAAACTTCCACTTGCTAGATATTTTTGTTTCTATGTACAAGTAAATATTCATAAACAATTTGGATATCTAAAAAAAACAAAATGAAATCCACACACCCTTATCGAGTCCCTAGTTAGATTTAGTATTTTTAAAAGCTTTTCACAGGGTAATTTATTTTGCCACTTTTAAAACATTTTTAGTGTTCAAAATATTGCACTATGTCTAAAAAATCCTTTATTTCTAGCTTGGTATGTATTGACAATAATCCTGAAGACATTCGTTATTAGTAAATTTTATTAACTTATGAATTAGGATTATTTTCCTCCTACAGTCTAGTGAAAGGGGCCACAGATAGATCCACTCCTCAATAGTGCAGACGACAGCGCCGCCTGTAGGGAAATTCTGGTCAAACAAAGGCGTTACGCTTGTGAGCGCGAACCAACGTCTAAATCGAAAGTAGGAAGGATCTGATTACTAGTAAAACAATTATTACATATTATCTTACGATTAACTATTTTTCACTTTGATGAAAGTTTCATCAACAACAAGAATTTGCGCGTGAATCAACATTTCGCCAAAAGCAGGGACGCCATATTGGCGACAAGGGTATCAGTTCTAGAGGTATGTAAATGACTTATAGTTTACAATAGATTTTTTTTTATTTTTCATATGCATACGTGTTACCTATAGGAAGAGCTTCGCTCTAACCGTGAGATGGCTCCGCCCTCAATTATATATGAATTCTAGATAAGTAATAACATTGAATAATGACATTGAATAATGACTTGAAAGGAAATTTAAAAAAATAGAATTAATGAAAAAAACATCGATATCATGAATAATGACATGAAATGAAACAAAAAAAAAAAGAATTAATGAAAAAAAAAATTCGATATCAAGATATTTCAGGTTTTGGTTATCGAATTACTAGTATATAATTAACTCTATGTTATTAAGATAAGATGTTAGATCCGATCGCATACTCGCTACACTAACGATGTTAGTGGATCGAGTATGCGAGCGGATCTAACATCTTATTTTAATTAGATTGATAGTTAACAAAGTCTTAAACGACAAAGATAGATGAAAAAAAAATTAATTTCGAGGATTTTTTAAATAATTAAATAGTGTAACTGTTTTCAATATGATTGTATTAGTTTTAGAAAATTCTTAAGACTATTAAAATGAGATTGGTTTTAACAACAGCATCAGCCAAAAAAACTGAAAGGTGAAATATACATTTTTCCATTACATGTAAAATAAAGAAAATATTAATTATAATTAATGTTTACAAATTAATGTAAAATAAAAAGAAAAAAAATATCACAACAGGAACCTAGTAAATGTCCCTGATCATTCATCCGTTGCATTTGTTTACTCAAAAAAGTTGTGAGGCTGTTATATTTTCAACCCTCGTGATACACAACCAACTGTTGGTCGGATGATTAGATTCATCCAGGAAGTTGATCATATGTCTGTATCTTTTGTCCCAAATTCTTCTTCTGATCTGGTCTTCAAAATATTGTTCTTACATAAGAAGTTGAGAAATGACTTGAGTTTTCTAGATCAGTGTTGGTAAAAAAGCATTTGATGTAAACAGTGAAAGACAAAGATATGATACTTTGAGAAAAGTTTATGAGTTGATTATTGTCGGATATATTAAGGAACGAGTTTACTGTTGCATGTATTAAAGTTTGAGGTGTCTTTGAGCCGAGGTGTCTGACAATTCTTGGACCTCAGTACATTGAATTTTATCAATCAGTGGTCCAATGCATGGCGCTCTCTTTTCCAACTACATTTAGTGCTCTGCCTAGACAACCCCTTATATAATGAAAAAAATATTTTAGTTCTCAGATATATTAAACCCTTAAGTTGCATTATTTGAATGAAAAGTAATAAGGTAAGAGAAAGGTCTTTTTTTTTCAAAAGAACTGGGTTCTGATACAATTTCAGAATTTAACTGATTTAGCACAACAGAATAAACTGTGACAATTTCCTCTTCACGGCTCCGCTCTCAAACACAATCACACAGTCTAACATACTTTTATTAACTTTTCACAAACTTTAATTTTTTTCACAGATTACTTAGAACGACGTTAGCGATCGCAATCGCGATTTTAGATCGGGCGTGATATACGGTATATGACGACAAGAAGTAATGGCGTCCGATTTCTGTTGATTGTGATTGTGAGGTAAAGTTTGCAATACAAATGTACAGATAACAGTTATATGTTAGACGGTGTGACTGTTAATGAGAGCAGAGCCTTGAAGAGAAAATGTGGTACATTTTATTGTTTAATGATAATTTTAAATCAGTAATAAAATCATATTCTGAAATTGTACATCAGCGAAAGAAAATCTTTACAAAGAACTCAGTTCTTTTTTTAAGCATCTCTTTTACCTAATTACTTTTCATTCACATAATGCAATTTAAGGGTTTAATATAACTGAGAAACAATATATTTCAAGTTGACTAGCCAGAGCACTACATTAGTTTTTCTGTGTGCCCATTGTTTAGGAGATTGATCCCTCGGAAGTTCCTTAAAATTTAATTTCTTGGGGATCAATCTAACAAACTGTAGGGTTGCAGAAAAATTTTCTTACCATAAGTAATTCCTTTTTAAGTGTCCTGATGCGGATTTATGATACTTATAGCCAAAATAAAAATTTTCATTTTTTGCACTGTAAATTTATAGCCCGTTTGGGATATTATATCCCAAACGAACTATTATATCCCATTTGGGCGAGTGGTCCCAACCGGTTAAATGTCGAAGAACGTAGTGGGAAAGAGAGCGGCATGCACTGGACCAGTAATGGATTCAATAAACCTCGGCTCCAAAAATGTCAGACACATCGGCTTAAGGACAACTCAAACTTGAATACATATAACAGTAAACTTGTTCCCCAATATATCCAACAATAATCAACTCATAATTTTTTCTGAGCATCGTTTCTTTGTCTTTTACTACTTCATTTGTTTGATTTAGAAATCTCGTCATTTCTCTTCTGTTTACACTCCCATTACATGGAAATGACGTCATCTAAAATAAGTACAATTTTGTCAAGACCAGATCAGAAAACGAATTTGGAACTAAAAATACATATGATCAACATCCTGGATGAATCTAAACATCCGACCAACAGTTGGTTGTGTATCACGAGGGTTGAAAATATAACAGCCTCACAACTTTCATGAGAAAAATAAATTACAATGGATGCATGATAAGGGACATTTAGTAGGTTCCTGTTATGATATTTTTTTTCTTATTTTTTTCCTTTTATTTTACATTAATTGGTATCCCATTAATTATTGTTTTCTTTACTTGAATGGAAAATATGTATATTTCACCGTTGCAGTTCTTATTTTTTTTAGCTGATGTTGTTAAAACAAATCTGATCTAAAAAGTCTTTTGAATTTTCTCAAACTAACACAATTGTATTGAAACAGTTCTACTTATCGATTATCAGAAAAAAACCCAAATGTTTTCTTTTCAGGTATTTTTCTCGTTTAAGACTTAATTAATTATATAATTTTTAAAAAAAAAAAACTTGTGAATATATACAATTCTGAGAAGTAATGAATAGAATATTTATCGATATAGTTTAAGCACATTCATTAGGATAGAAAACTATATTGATATGCTTGATGTGAATTAAATTTGAGCATTGTACTGTACGTATTCTTATATATATATTAATAGCATACACTTCCACATTGAAGTCATATAATTGCGGGTATATTTTTTAACATTTGCTGATACATGTAGACTGAACAGCTACCTCTCAGACTGTACATGATACAATGTTTAACTTAGTTTTTCCTGATATTAGTCTTAAATATGTAATTCAAATTTTCTTTAAAAAAATTCTATTTTTTTTCTAAAATACATAGGCCTACATCGTATAAGATTTTTCTTCTGATAGTGATGTTTATGAAACTGAAATCTTTGTAATTTGAAAAAAATTCAAAAAAAAAAAAACAATTAGGGTACCTTAAAAAAAGAAATCCACGCACCCGCTTATTGAGTACCTTCTTAGTTTTAGTAAAGCTTATCACAGGGTATTTTATTTTGTTCTTTTTAAAAAAGTTTTAATTGTTAGAAAAATTAAACCTTGTCTCAAAATATTCTATATTTCTAGCTTGGAATGTATTGACAAAAATTCGTGCATAGCGGGAAGCACAGCGGTAACATGTGAAGCATGACGGAGATCATTAATGCAAAAAACGGTACGGGGAAAACACTTGGTTCATGATTGATGCATTACAAACTACAGTATAAACATAGGTAAATTACAAATTTTCAATCTATTTAGGTCTTACTCGTTCACTTTCGTTTTTTTTTTAATCCTTTTAAACCCGCTGCTAATTAGCAAACTGACTTGTTAAGGCATGCAATCTTGATTTTGATATCAAATAAATTTTGAGACAATAAATTTTGTCTGTTTTAACACTTTTATTTCCATCCAGTATCTTGATAAGCCTTTGAGCTTTTGCAATGGGATTTTATACCACAAACCCTATGTTTAGAATCTAAATTATACCGCTATTTATTTTGAGGTTCAAATGTCCATGTCATGAATGCATACATCTGTTTGATTGTGTGTATAAGTTTTAATTTCATTCAATATCGATATCTCAAGACGCTTTTCAGTTTTTGAAATTAAATTTATACCTTTTATATCATAACTCCCGATGCCCTTTCTTAAATCGCACCCCACTAGACCCGTGCATGTTTTGTTTTTTTTTGCCCTAACTGTGAGACTTAGATTTTTTCTGAATTAGCTTGTTTTTAGCTCACCTGAGCCGAAGGCTCAAGTGTACTTTTCTGATCACATTTTGTCCGTCGTCTGTCTGTGTCTGTCCGTCTGTAAACTTTTCACATTTTCCACTTCTTCTTAAGAACCACTTGGCCATTTTTTATCAAACTTGGTACAAAGACTTCTTGGATAAAAGGGAAGTTAAATTGTAAAAATGAAGGGCCAAGTTCCTTCACAAGGGGGTTAATCAAGAAAGACAAAATTGGGTGGAGCCATTAAAAACATCTTCTCAAAAACCACTTTGCCAGAAAAGCTGAAACTGATGTTAAAGAATCCTGGATATTGTATAAATTCTAAATTGTTCAAATAATGAAAACCGGGGTTGGGCAGGCCAAAATGGGGAATCAAAGTTTTACATAGAAATATATTGGAAAAATCTTTTAACATCTTCATCTCAAGAACCACTTTGCCAGAAAAGCTGAAACTTATGTGGAAGCATCCTGGGGTAGTGTAGATTCTAAATTGTTAAATGACCCCCTGGGGTTGGGCGGGGCTACAATGAGGAATCAAAGTTTTACATAGAAATATATATATGTATATATAAAATTTTAAAATTTTCTTTTCAAGAACCACTGGGTCAGAAAAGCTGAAACTTGTATGGAAGCATCCTGGGTCAGTGTAGATTTCAAATTGTCTAAATTATGATCAGTGGGGTAGAGTGGGGTCACTTTATATATTGCATGGGGGAAATCTGGTAAAGAACAGCATGGTCAAAGCTTCTCAGTCGGGCGATGTGGCCCATGGGCCTCCTGTTCATACAATGAGACTATTTAAGGATTCATATGTGTGTTATGTTATAAAGGACTGATAACTGAATTTGTAGGTCTCATTGTTGTATATTTTTTGTTTCAATTCTACTTTTAAAATTTTAGTTAAAATTTAGCTAGCTAAGTCAAATTAGGAAAGTTAACTAATTAAAAAAATGCAAATGTATTATACAAATATAAGACTAACAAAGCTTACATGAATAGGTTACCGTATGGCTGTTTAGCTATTACAGAGTTAAGGATATCTTCCATGTTTAAAAAACAGTAGCATGAAAGGTAGAAAATTGAAAACTGTAACGTGCTATCCTTATCAGTGTGTTACTTATTAATTTCATTTTTTTTTTCATTTATTTAATTCTTCTTGTTTTAATGTAGTTTGTGCTGCACACGTGATTTGATTGGAATTGGGGTCCACGTGGTAAGAAAGGAAACGAAGTTAATATGCCCCGGGTAAAGTCGAGTAGAAAGCGAAAGGCGGACAAAAGTGCGGCGTCTACGAAAAAGAAGAAAGGAGAGGAATCCCAAGATGTGCAGGATGCCGTCGTCTCTCTACTGGAGGCCGATAAACACACAGAGCAGGAGCAGCAATCCCTTGTTAGTAAGACAGGTACTAACTATGAGGAAGTACCTCAAGTATTGCAAGTAGTAAGTGTAAACATTAAGCTTGCAGTCAGTGTCTCGCACTCAATCAAGGCAAAAATTTTAGTTCTGCATGCACATACTTAGCAGTATTGTTGGAAAACACTTATACAAAGCCTTCCACTGAGAAAACAATTTATAAAAATTAGAAGGGGCAATTGGTTACTAGAGAGGCATCAAAACCTGCAACCAAAATAAGTAGTATTGACAAATGGACAAGCGATTTCATGATATACAGCAGCATTTTTTCCTCTGTTCATATTCAGTCACTACAAGGGCTTTTTGAATATATGCATGATGTTAGATTGGGGGCATCTAGAAATGGGGACTTAGGTTGGAAAAACTATGACGAGTAGTTCAGGCCTATACCTGACAATACCTTAGGGTAACATTGACCAAGAATTGTGGTTCATGTTTATGCCAAAAAGCATCAAGTACTCCTTTTCACGCTTCAAATTATAGATATCATGACTTTAATTTCAAAGGGCTATGAACCCGTGGGGATCCGGGTTAGAATAGGTCCTCAGTACCTCCTTGCTTGTCGTAAAAGGCGACTAAATGGGGCGGTCCTTCGGATGAGACCGTATAAACCGAGGCCCCGTGTCACAGCAGGTGTGGCACGATAAAGAACCCTCCCTGCGCAAAGGCCATTAGTGCCGAGCATAGGCCTAAATTTGCAGCCCTTTACCGGCCATAGTGACGTCTCCATATCAGCGAAATATTCTGGAGAGGGACGTTAAACAGTATACAATCAATCAATCAAAGGGCTATGCATTTGCCCAATCAGTATGATTCACATACATGAATCAGGTGCAATGGAAATCATCGAGTTTCTCAATGCAAGCTCTTATGTCCAACTCTTCAACTCCTGGTCAAAGTAACGCCCAGTTCAACCAAGGGCAGGTTTTTTCCGGAGAGCAGCTCCTGGGTCTAATGCTCCAACAGCCACGAGTCGTTTTCAATCCAACTGCGCGAATAGGGTCAGATTCCTATCTAAACGTTTACCCAATCCCAGTAATTTCTCACATTCAAGCAGATATATGGGATTATTGGTTCACTGAAACTAGGGCAGGCTTGAATACGCTTGACCACTGTTTGGACGACTTTTTATTTGCTGGTAGGAAAGGTACAGAAGACTATGGAAATTATCGACCAATTCAGGTCACTGACATAAATATAATTTTAGCAAATGACAAGACTATAGGTCCAGTTACAACACTTACATTTTTAGGTCTAAAAATTTACATGGTGGAAATGCTGATTAAAATCCCACAGAAGAAGTTGGAAAAGCTTAGTAATATCATACAATTTTTTGAGTAGGAAATCAGTCCCTTGTTAGAATGTTAAACTTCTTTGGGAAGGGGGTAAGATCTAGCAGGGCTTCCAGTAGGAGGTTTTATGACGCAATGATTTCTGTATCCGAGCCACATCATCATATAAGAATAGGCCCATAGTTAAGGGAGGATTTGAACACGTGGGACTAGTTTCTCAAAAAGGTTAAAGAGATTTCATATTTCCCAGCTTCTGAGTGGGTCACTTCAAGTGTATTAAAATTGTATACTGATAGTGCAGGTAGTGAAAGATTAGGTTGTAGATATTTTCATGGGAAATGGGTTTTTTAGGACTGGCTAATTCATTAGAGAGAAACAAATATTTAAGAAATTTAACATTTTTTGAGTTGATCCCATTACTTCTTGCAATTCGGGATAAGGAACCTGCCAATAGGAAGGTTGTATTTTACATTGATAATCTTGCACTAGTAAGCGTAATATATAAACAAACGTATCAATCCAAATGTGTCATGAAGCTAGTAATGATCTATTAGACCCAATAGGGACGGCCCATTGTTTTGTCATATGGATCTTTCAACATTATCTAGGTACCAGTTTTCTGCGGTTCTGTTTAAAACTACAAAATTACTACAGTATCAGTATTGTAATTTGAAGGCACATTTATTTAGAATAAGAGCAGTAACAACAGGGTATGACTAATAATGAGTTGGGCGTTGACCAAATGTCTATTCAGGTAGATGGAAGTCCCAAGTGTACAAGTCTTATATTTGCTGTCCAATAACTCGTTTGTTTAAGCAACTGTTAAACATTTTGGTCATATGGGTCATTTTCAAAAAATGTCTACTTTTTTGTCTTTTGATCAGAAAAATAGGAAAAACATTTTTAGAGTGAAAGTTTTTTTCCTGTTGGTTAATATACATGGTCATACAGCTTATACGTTATTTTATGATCATATGATATAAAAAATATTGTATGCATTCTGAGTAAAATTTAACTGTAAAACCATGTCACATTAACAAAAATTTTATAACGTGCTTATTTAAATGATAGGGAAAATATTACCATGTGAAGATATGTACAAATTTTGCACCTCATATTCATTGAATTTATTTACAGATTAATTTAATATGATTGTTTTACTTTGCCGCCCACTAAATACTAGTATTGTGCATTTAATGTTCAGGAAGTGACATGTCCCTCCAGTTTATGTCATTCCTGTTACCAAAAAGAAAATGTTAAGATAAAAGTTATCTCACTTTCCTAAGAACTGTTTTCATGATCCACAATATATCATCATTTTCTGTTGTCTCAAGTTTATGAGCGCCATGATTTGAGAGTGAGTAAAGAAAGGGTTCAAAGGTCGATACGTTTGTCTTATTGGTAGAGTATAATGAAACTATGTCCTATCTGTTACCTTCTTTATATGCAAGTTCTATTTAAATTGTTTATTCTGCTAAAACAATATAGATTAACTTAGCTACAAAGACATTGTTTCAATGTCTCGATGATGCAAAAAGAGTACGTTATACTAACTAATTGATGATTTATATGAGATATGTCCATCCTGTTACTGTCATTCCTGTTACCATTAATATGGTAACAGTAAGGAAAACTGGACTTCATATCTTGAGTTTTAACAATCAAAACAATTACTTTTATTTTTCTAAGTAATATAAGTTTAATAACACATGTTAAAAAACTTTGTAAATCATATTGAAGTATGTTAGAGCTTCAAATAGTGCCATTACTACTTAAACATGCACTCTTGTAACAGAATGGACAGAAATTGTAACAGGAGGGACGAATTATCCTGGTATTTATATACCGATTTAAGTTTTATCATTTGTTGTTCTTAAAATTATGAAAAATTCTTAGTTTTGCAACAGCATAGAGTACCTTTAATAAGCAAAAATTGAAGTGATAAATATTTTAATAGCACTTTACAATTAAATTGAACGTAACAGGATGGACATAAATGTCTTTTATTGTCTCGAATTTGCCAGATTTGACAAAATCATGTTTTTATTCTACATTTATTTCTCTTTTCCTAACCAATAAAGTTAAAAAAAGTCAATTTTTCTTTAAAATGTAGATTTCATTGTCCATCCTTTACACTGTTTTGTCCATCCTGTTACTGTTTTGTCCTTCATGTTACCCGAGTCCTTACTGTTACCAGTATATTTTCCTAGTTTAAATTTCTTTGGCAGAGCACCTGTTTAAATAACTTTCTGTAACTGTTTATTATAATCACAAAAATAATGTACAAGAATGTTTTTTTTCAACTATAGCATATAAATATTCAGCAATAAGGCTTTTCATGAAGAAAAACCCATAGATTTTGCTTCTGTTTGGTATATGGTAGTTTGACATGCTTTTAAACGCTCATATATTAAAAGAATGTCAAACATCTTGGCATTCAATGATATTTTTTTCATTTTTTGACGATATACAAAAGATTATTTGATAAAAATTTTGAAAAGGAGTTTTACAGCTCTTTTTATGAAAGTAACAGGAAGGACATTAAAATTTAAATGACTGAGATAAAATGTCAATATTTTTTAAAAGAAATATTTTCTTTTATGCAATGCAGTGGATTTTAGGAGTTTATTGCTATATCATTCAAATAAAGTTGAAAAATCATAGTAAAACCACTTTCATTTTTCAAAAATATGTCATTCAAAAAATAGACTTTTTTTGAAAATGACCCATATGTAAGTTATATCGTAAATTTCAGATTTACATTATATTTAAGTAAGCACTGTATGGTGTACAGGCTCATCCATTAGTATACAGGCTTTTGGTATGGCCAGACAAAGAGAGGGTGGAGTACAGTTGGGGATACAGAGGAAAGAATTTATAAATGGTGGCAGGGCTATGCTGGGCTCAAATTTTTGAAATCAAATAAAAGGTTTTGTATTTAGCGAAAATCAACGTGGGAAGTTTACCTGATTTTATTTTTAAAAATTGTGGTGGAAATGACTTTGGGGACCCTTCAACCCCTCTGGCCACACTCATTGCAACCATGAAGCATGAATTGAGTAGGTTAGGTGAATTGTTACCTGGTACAAAATGTATCAGGTCCAAAAGTCCTATCCCGTAACTCTTATAGGTTTTCCAAAAATAATTAGGCAATGGAAAGAGCTAGGAATGAGTTTAATAGAAGCAATGTTGTACACGTTCTGAAAATGGGGGCGCATATTTAAAACACCAAGACTTGGAAAAAAAGGAATAGTTTTTAGCTCACCTTGACAAAGTCAAGATGAGCTTATGTTAAACCCCCGGGGTTGGCGTCGGCGTAGGCATCTGCGTCCCTGTTAAAGTTTTAGGAGCAGGTCCATTCCTAAGTAACTATAAGCCCTACCTGGAACAAACTTACATGGATGACGCAGTTAGGATTGGACACAACCAGACTTGCTTCTGATGCTGGATCTGACCTACATTTTCATTCCCAAGTAACAATAAGCCCTAACTAAACCAAACTTGCATGGATGATGTATCTAGGGATTGACACTACCAGACTTGCTTCGGATGCTAGATCTGACCTACATTTTCATTCCCAAGTAACTATAAGTCCTACCTGAACCAATCTTGCATGGATGCTGCATCTAATTGGATGCTGGATCTGACCTATATTTTCATTCCCAAGTAAATATAAGCCCTACCTTAACCAAACTTGCATGGAAAATGCATCTAGGGATGGACACTATAAGTCTTGCTCCGATGCTGGATCTGTCCTATATTTTCAATACAAGAGACCAGGTTAAAGTTTAGGGAGCAGATCAATCCCAATGAACTTGAAGTCCTTGATATCTGCAGTATTAACAAAGTTATGAATATTTGTTTACATTATACAGGATTTTCACGCTAAATGCATAGGAATGTGTATGTGCCATGTAAGGGGTAAACACAAATTGCAAGAATATTGTTGTTGGGATAAATACTAAATATTTAGAAAATATGATGTGAGATTTGTATTACTTAAACTGATATCATTAGTCGAGATGAGATTCGTAATCTTTGATTACCTATGTTTGTCTATAGATGTCGTTCATCTGAGCAGCCTAGGTAATTCAGTGTTACTTTATAACATCCAGGGGGTCTGGAATATTTTAGCAAAGGTTCAGGGTATATTTTTCCTGACACATTAAGCCCATAGGTATGGGTTAGGCGGTTGGTCGTGAGTCAGTTGAATGTGGCTTGCCCATATTTATGACGAGATCGTTTCGGCCATGTGGCGTTTGAACCGAGCCATTCAACTGATGATATACATTTTGCTGCTGCTGCTTTAAACAAAATGATGAACTGTAAAATTTGTGTTGCATTCATCACATACATGAACTGCTTTGCTTGTGGAAAACAATTTTGGTAGTAACGTTCGCTATTAACCCGGAACAACGACTACCTTGTGTATAATGTGTTTATGTAAAATACAGGTAAAACTGTAATGTTAAATACCATTCGTGGCCAACCCGGAACGGATTTTTTTTTTGCTTATTATAGTTTATGCTTTTATGTTGTATGCTGCTGCTGCTGCTGTTGGTTGTCGTAATTTGGGGTCGCCTCTTAAGCTTGGCGACCCTATGCTGCTTTATACTTGCCACGACCAACAATTGCCATTTGAAAATAAATGTGATAAAAATTACTCTTTTTAATTTCCTCTTTTAATTAATAGCATCTATTAATAAAAAAAAATGGATCACTTATTTTATGAGGAAACTGTGTTGCTATTATGGGTGGGTTATGCTAGCTTGTTTTTATGTTGTTTAATGTCCCTCTCAAAAATTTCTCACTCATATGAAGATGCCACCACTTGTCGGTGAACAGATGCAAATTTGGTCCTTTATTTGGCACTTACGTAGATTGAGCTGTGAGGGATCTTTTCAGCCAGCACCTCCTGCGACACAGGACCTTAATTGGTTTATATGAATATAATATAATCAGAAGGACAGGTTCAATTGTCTCATAGTCAGATTCGACCTGCCATGTAAGGATCAAATCCTTACTTTGCAACTATAGAAAAGACACTCTAACCACTGCACCAGTGGGGCGCCTCATGTATACCTGGGAGTTGACAAATCTAGTAAATGAAGAATTCTGACTGCAGTAAAATTGACTTACTTATAACTAAGCACCTATGTCCTCCACATCATGGTCTTTTCAGTGCATGGTGGCCATTGGTGGGATTAGCAAGTGGGTCTTCACAGATAAAAGTTCTGAAGCTTTGGTACCAGCACACTTCACATGCAATGTATTTGTCTGTGTTACACAATATGTCTTCAGAATTATATTTTTCTTTGAATGGTACTTAGAGCCGAACTTATTCAAATCCATCGTCGCAAACCACGGTTTTGATGCTTATAAATTTAAAAAAAAAACTTCAATTCAGGCCAACAATAAAAATTTGATTTGTTTAAGGTACTCTGATGACCCGCCAAAATGGTCCCTACCCAATCATTTTTTTTCAGCGCTTTAAACTTTTTTTTTATTTATTAAAATTGTTTCATTTCAAAGCAAAGATATATAATTTCTATAGGATGCTTTTTGTCTGGAAGTTTTTATAACAATAAACTTGTGTAGTTATCAAATGTGTTGAGAAGTCTGCGATTTTTTTATTACTGCTATCAATTTTTAACAGTGTAAACCCCCTCCCCCCCCAAAAAAAAAAATGTTACAACCTACCTACCCGCCTTGAAAAATGTGGTTCGGAGTACATCGAACAAAATATTCTATTGATCAGTAAACACGGTATTTCCAGATTGAGAAAACAGTGACATTGTATTGTGAAGAATTTTGTCAACGGAAAAACAATTTTGTGATGATTAAAAGAACCGAAGTGTATCATTTGTGGGTTACCGACAATGTCAAACCAGCGAACGCCTGCATATCACATGATATGCACATGCATAGTCAAGGACCTACATGAATATAGATCTATAGTATATAGCACGATATAGGTCCCTGGTCAGCTAGTATAGTCTAAAATTCCTTCTCATTTGAACCAATGTACTTTAAAACACTTTTAAACTGTTCAATCAAAACTTACTCATCTAATGCCAAAGAAAAAACTCATCATATCGGATGAACTGACGTGTTTTCCATCGTAAAATAATCATGAAAATTCATGTTGTTGTTGTTGTTTACAGCTACGGCGGAAACACGTGTTGGTTTCGATAAATATCAACTCATACTGTTATGAGTCGTGAAATTGAGAGATTTTTTTATTAAATCATTGTGTTTCGAAGTTTTTTTTTTGAATTATAAATTTCATGTCAGTATAGGTTTAATTGTATTTTATATTAAGAATATATTTAAAGCAAAAAGCAATATTATAAAATCTGATTTTTTTGACATGGACTTTTAGGAATCAAACATTTTTTTATCAACAATGAACATAATTGCACGGTGCATAAATTAAAAAAAAATACTACTGACATTTTTTAAAGTATAAAGATACTTAATGTTATTTTTAAACCAATTAATTTTTTTCAAAGCATCTTTATGAATAAAAATATACAATGAAACATAAAGGTTCTCAACAGGCTGTTAAACGAAAATTTATAGGCTTTCGTTTCCGGATAAAGGCTCAGAGACCGTAAAAGTTGGGGCAGAATTTTTACTGCTTTTAGGAAACAAAAGGATTGAAGTTGTGCACATGGGTTTTTATTTTTCGATTTCTGTATTCACAATGGCGCTATATAGGGGTCAAAAATTAGAACGCCTAAAAGAGCGAAAATTTACACATATTTTCCTTTTTATCTTGAAAACTAAAAATATTTTGTTTAGACATAATGAACAACAGTTGTGCATAATTGCAAGGGCTGTCATATAATGATATTCAAAAGGAGCTGGCCCCTATAATTAGGGATCAAGGGACCTTGAACGTTTTTGCTTTATAACTCAAAAACGGTAAATATTTCGAATTGACTATCGATTATAAAGTTGTGCTTTAACATCTTACTGATCTCATGAAATTGTTATTGTGTTCGAGTCTTGTTTTAAATGAGCTGGTGTATGACCTTTATATGCACAGGTAATTCTTTTCACTCAGCACTTAAACGAGAGCTTCTCATGCGTGTAACCAAAGCAAGCTTACTATAAATAATAAACATGGCTACATTGGATGCTAATATTCGTCAGAATAAAGTTCTCGAAGTGTTTGTGCTTTTTTTCTTACAAATTATCATGTTAATTCACTGATAACTTTCCCTTTTATTTCATTTTTTTTAAAAATCGTATAAACCAAGTCTACTAAAAAGGGAAGAAAATATAATCTTTTCTTCTTATCACATAAAAGCAAAAAATATAGTGAGAAAATAAAACATAACTAAAAAGCACATAATACTATTCACATCCATTAAGTGCACGGCTTTAACATTCACCTTGTTTGTTTACTATTATAAAACGCGCCTCGCTCGATAGCGGCAAAGCAAAGTCGGTCACCGGGATTTAATCGGCGTGTGATCCAGAGACCTACAGTCATACACAAAAAATAAACCACCACAGATGATTAAATTAATTCTTGATAAAACTGTTCCTTTTTATACTATCTCTGTCCCATGAAAATATTATTTTGTTCGTGTCTTACGTATGGTAGGAAAGAAAGCTAGATCCGTATTCACCGTAAACAACGCTCCGTTCTCATTTTGATATTGAAGAACTCTATATTTGAAATAAACTTGCCGTAAGTAATAAATATTTTACCACGATGTATCATATCTCTTTTTTGAATTAAGTTTTAAACGTGTTCTTTGTTTCCCACTCAGAGTATTCGATGGTATCATTTTTCTTTTATTAATAAAGATCTTTCCAAGAGAAAGAGTTATAGAAAAAAAAGTACGTGTATCTTTTCTTCGTTTGAATATAAACACAAACAATTTGAACGGAAACAATATACGCCCAGATTTCATAAAAAAAACTTTTAAGAGTCAAACAATACACAATTATTTACTGCGCGATTCTCATATCAACCTGGAACCCAGATTCTAAGTGTGTTTACCATTACGTAATATATCTTTCGATTACACGCGGCCGAGAAATTCTCAAGCGACACACCGTGGTGAACCATTGACCCCGCAGTCATAGGCAAAATAATTGGTATATATATACAAACCATTCTACAACAGTAAGAACATATTATTTTCTCTAAGTAAATTAAATCTTTCAAAATTATCTTAAAATGTTTTAGGTTTGACTTTAGTTCAAAACGCTGGGGCATTTATTTTACATGTACATTAATTAGTCTTCAATTCTTAAATATTCGTTAGCTCCATGTGTAATTTGACGATTTATAGCGCACGGACTGGCGATCTGCAGTTACTTTATTTCAACCAATATTTATTAAAATGCACAAGCTTTGCTCTTTTCATGCACAAATAAATCCGTTTTCAACACAAGTTTTCCGAGACACATTTTTTTTCCATCACAGATAATAACCATGGCTATACCAATTTTAAACTTTTAAAGAGAATCTTCCGAATTGTAAGGATAGAATTATACTCAATGAAATGGACTAAACATCGATAAGTAACACCGGCACGTGTAAATGTCATAAGTGACTTCTGTGCTGCACACTGTCTACTAGTTTATATTACACGTTTTATAGTAAAGTTCAAGAAATAATGATTTTAAAGCAATCAACTTAATTTGTTTTATAATTTATTGAAAACCCGTATGAATGATTAGTATAGTGTGCTAACATTGTAATTTTGTTCCGTGATTAAATATCAGTAGCAGGTTATACAATGTACATTCAAGTAGTAATAAACCCGCATATGTCCAGATTCGAAATTTTAAGAACTTATATACCGGTGTAACAATCTTATCTGAATATTGCAGACTTATCATGTAATTACACGCTTTTACAACCTAAATTAAACTGTTAAAATCATAACCGGAACCAAAGTCAAACCATTTTTATCGTTTACCGTTTATAACTCAGTATTTTCTTTAAAATGATGAAACTATATCTAGCGCAAATTACTTTGGTTTAAAAAATACGCGTACGAGAGAGCGAGAGAGAGGCATTTTATTCAAGTACATTCAAGTTTTTACCAGCGAGTCCCTGTATCAAGTATTGTCTAATTTTTATTCTATTTAACATAATCTCCCTTTCCTATTTAGATTTAATTTATTTGATGATTTTATTCAACTTCAAGCACAATATCATTATGTAGTACTAAAATGAAGTCCATGCATGGATGCTATTGTACATTGGGAATTTTCTTTAATCCTTTATCCATTCATTCCTCCTTCAAGGAAAATAATTATGAATGAATTGATTGAATAACGTGTATAAAACCATGTGGTTTCCTTTTGTCAACGTGTTTTAGATCATGATCAGCAAATCACAACTCCTCGGGTCTTCCTGTCTAACAGAATAATTACCTCAAATGTATTGCGTTTACATCATGACATCCCCATGCTCCTCAACCCCTTTACCCAAACTTTGAAATAAATGAGGAAAGATATTTTATTTGTGGACTTTTGAGTTTAATTTTATTGAAAGTAAAGCAATTACCTAAAATACGTATCATGAAAGGGACTTTCAACCCCATCTATCTTTCATAAATAGAAATACCATGTTGTTTGAATATTAATATCCGGTGATGTTTTAAAATATCTCAATGCTGTTTTTCTGACCTGTGACAAAATGAAACGAGATAATGCAAATTTCAAACATCTTCATCGGCCAATGACAGAAAAGTTGTAAAATTCCTGTCAGGGCTATGAACTTCTAATCACAAAAATGTGTTCGTCTTGACACAGAGCCAAAGTTATTTTGTTAAGATCAAGGTCACTGACAGAAGAAATATTTTCGTTACTACGCTATGAATTAGTAAATGAAAATCATTGGAGGCTCTTACTTGAAAATAGATTACTTATGATTGGAGGTTTTGTCATGACCCTGATCAAATGTCTTTCTGGCAAATCAAGGTCACTGACAAAGAAAAAAAATGTTTACGTATAACCTTGTTATTAAAATTTACTGGAGACTCATGCTAGGAAGACAGATTGTTGACATAAGAAAGTGCAGTGACCTTGACCCAAGGTCTGTACTTCCTGTCCACAGCTCCAACGGAAGACCTACTCGTTGCTTTGCAACGTGCTCGGCTCTAGTTTATTTATACTTATTTTAAGACCTCGGCATGGCGCGGCATTGATGTGTGACGAAGTTGCATTGTGACGTCATACATGCAAACGTTAATTGATTTACGCTCTATAAGACTTTGGTGTGTCAGACCATCGAGGATTGGCACAGACCATCGAATTGCGGTATGACCATCGGATTTTGGAGTCCCCTCGAACTTCGGAGTCCTACATATGTATAAATGTAAGAGAGAGAGATATAATACAGAGGGTGACATATATTGACGGAAGATACATGGAGTATATCGACCTAGGGCGTTAGATTCAGGCACGAAGCAACCGGGGGGCAGGGGGGACCCCCTCCCCCCGCACTTTTTACCGCAGTATAGTTATAGCAAATAAATAAAGTGAAACAATTTGAAGTGAAAAGAAGTTGGCCTTGAAAAAATTTGGCCATTACCCCCCCCCCCCCCCCCCCCCCCCCCCCTTCCCACGAAATAGGATTTTCGATTTTGGACAATTTTTAATTTTCTTTTTTTTTTGCTGGTTGAAGTTTTTTTTTAGGTAAGTAAAAAAAATTTTCTCAGGTTGCCCCCCCCCCCACTTTCAAAAACGATACTACGTGCCTGAGATTGTAACTCGTTATAACGAGTTACATGTACCATATCGTAATAACGAGATACTTATTAAGTCGTTATAACGAGATATATGTACTATATCGTGATAACGATTTACTAAGTCGTTATAACGAGATACTAATTGTACTAACGAGATACTTACTCATTATAACGAGATACTAAATCGTTATCACGAGATACTAACACCTCATAACGAGATGTTCACTCCTTATAAAAGGATAAATATCTCGTTATAACGATTTAAATATTTTTTATGTTCTCAAATATTAGCCTATTTTACGAATGGAAGTTGTTTCGATCTAATGGTCGGCGTCGCTATTTCACTTACTATCTTTATAGAAAGCTATGTTTCAGATACTGAAAATGACTATGGTCATTTCATTTGGAAACATTTTTTTCTTATTATGCGTTGACTTCGTTTAAAAAGAAAAGAATATTTGAGATATCATGACATTTTAACCCTTGACCGCATTGTTTTTAAAAATGAAGTTCAAATAATTAGAATAAAACTATAGCAACTTGAATTTTCATAAGAAAAAAGTCAACATGCAATAAGTATTTCTGGGAAAATTCATTTTGGCAAAAACGTCGCTGTCAACAAACTTTATGGGCAACACTCATATATCAATACATTAAATCATATGACACATTCTCAGCAATTAGAATTAATTAGTGTTTGCCTGGCAATTGGAGGTTTAACCTCTGCAGTAATTTAATACACATGTGTACATCTAACAGATTTCTTTTTCACTACCATTATATACACTGAACAAAACTTCTAAGTGGTCACCTAACACTTTTGAAGTTTTAAAGAACAAATGCAAACAATAAATAATTTCTTCAATTCTTGGTTTTTGAAACCTATTTCAGTTCGATGTTTTGTAAGTATCATGTCAGTATTTCGTCAGAAATTAAAGCAAAGTGTCAAGGAAATGTAGTACCGTCAAAATAACTCCTCTCTGTTTTGGAGATGACGCTTCACTAGATTCAGATTCTGACTCTGAAGAGGAACTTTCACTCTCCTTTCTCTCCTTGGCAGGTGACCTTTTCCTGACCTCAAGTGACATCTCACGACCTTTCCTGACATCAAATGACTTCTCACGATCCTACTTGACCTCGGAGGACCTCTCACGACCTTTCCTGACATCAGATGACTTCTCACTACCCTTCCTGACCTATGTTGACCTCTTACGACCTTTACGCTGGCTGTCTGACATCAGATTTAATTGACGCAGGCTACCTTCTCTGCTGTGAATCCTCTATGACACTGCGCCAACCTTCAGGTGACCTTGAATCAAGATGCCCCACCCTGCTCCCGTCGTCTATAAGGTGACCCTTGAGATTCTCTTTGTCTGGGGTGACCCATCAGAGTCCATACAACACCTGTAGGGAGGGTAATCCAGTTTGCGTCGTGGGGACAAGTTTCTGGGAGGAAACCGCCGGCGTCTGGATGAGGATTCCTAGCGCTGGGGAGGGATGTACACCCGAGAATATCCGGCCTTCCAGAACGGGCTCTTGAAATACATACTGTAGAAATACAATTGAATTAAATTTTAGAGATAACAAGCTAAATCCGAGAATTTGTGTCCTCCGATCAGGGAAAAAGTAAACAATGCAGAGTTCGGGGGGAGGAGGGAGTCGATCCCCCTGACTGAATTTGTAGAATTTTTAAATGTATACAACCTGGTGTGACGCGAAATTTTCTCCTCATCAGAAGATCAAGGTCACTTCCGGTGTGGTGAAATTTTGTCAAAAACTTTCAAATTGTGATAAATTGGTGATGAAAAATAAGCACAACCTATAGAAAAAAATGTTTAAATGGATTTTGATACTGTTTCATAATTTTTAAAAGTAATGACAAGTACAATTTAGCATATAATATAAAAGTGAGTAAAACGTGGTGCAAAGATGGACTAGATATCAACATTCCAAAGGCTTTCCCTTCTATCTCAATGGTCATTTTGCTAATGTTTTGTGCTTTTTAGTGAAACCAGTTTTTTTTTAAATTTGATAATGACCATAAAAAGATGCGTATTACACAAAACACGTGCCGCAAAGTACAGATTTATTGTTTTAAAGTTTCGTCACGGAACATTGGTTTTCATCGATGATTTGAATTTCTTTCTACAATTGTTAAGAAGATTCATTTGTTGTAATCATTTGAAAATATCATACCATTCTATTAAGTAGTTTGTAAATAATCAATACATTTATTAAAATGGACATTTAGAAGTTTTGTTAAGGGTCCTCCACACCATGTGACCTGTGACGTATATAGAGAAAAAATACTTTTACTTCCGGTTTTATTGAGAAAATACATGAACGAATTGTCCTACCACCGTTTGTAAACAATGAACACATGGCATGATCACGGCCGGAGTGACCGATGAAAAGGATTGCGGTATTTTTTTAAATAAAAGAACAACAGACGTCTTGGATTATGTTAATAAAGATAATAATTCCTAGACAACAGGTACCGGTGGGTATGACGAGAAACGTATAGGTTATTTACACTTTCAGGCTAATCGACCGAGTCTGTTTTTGATAGTTGAACATCTTGAAATTTCGGCACACTAATTTGTACGTTTCAATAATACATTATCTTATTGTGTGTGTATAAATATTGATAAAATAGTGCGCGTTTCTAGTTTTCCTCTTTTATTTGTGTCCAGTTCAGTGGCCAGTATATTACTAAATATAGTATGGTGACGTAAGCGGAGACTTGCCAAAGTTTTTGAGTCCCGAGCAACAGGAAAGATAACTCCAAAAAGGAACTTTGATACCAGAGATTTTGAAAATGTTTTTTCTACATCAGTGCATTTAATTTTAATTCAATTTTTTTATGCAATCTAATTCATTAATGTTTCTTCTCTACAAAAGGAGTCCTTGTTGATTTTTCTCGTGATGTATTTCAGAGAAAATGAGTTCTATGTACTTTTTATAAATAAAATAAATTTCTGTAAAAAAGTTTTGATCGATAAAATTAAGTTTTTATGGTTATTCTGTGAGCTTAAAAATATACGAAAGGGTAAGACAAAATTTTTTGTGCTAGGTATGAAAACGCCTTGGGAAAAATTTCTTGAAACTTGTGAAATAATTATTTTAAAAATAAGTATAAATTACATTTTTATCCCTGGACAGTTTTTAAAGGTTGATATGCTTGTTAAAAGTAATGCTCAATAATATGAGAACATAAGTTGTGGGTGTGTGGAGGACCCTTAAGTTTATTCTACAATCCTCACATTTATAACAGTCATTCATTGACTGTTAAAGAGATAAAACGTGTTTTATGAGCTCTTAATTATGATAAGATGATTAGTAAAATTATTAAGAAATGATTGCTCTTAGAATAAATTGAAGTCTTTTAAAATCAATTTGAAGTCATTTAGTGGACTATCACAATAATTTAATTTAAAAGATAATGAACTGGAGCAGAGGATATAAGCATCTTTACTTCTCACCTTGACTTTTTAAAGAAAGCACAATCTAGATTTCGAGAATTTCACTTATACCAGACAGCTGTCTCAAAGTAACTGATAATTTGCTGCATGCAATAAATTGAGCAAACTTCGTTGGAATTACTTATTTGAATTTTAGTAAAACCCTTTATCTCGTAGATATATTTGTTAGAAAAAATAAATGCTATTACTTTGATCAAATATCAATTACATGGTTTTAATCAAAGACTGAGTGCACTTAAGCTATGAAAGTCGGGTTCCTACGTTTTCGCAAAATAAAATCCCAAAAATTTCATTAATCTTTTTAGCTCACCTGAGCCGAAGGCTCAAGTGAGCTTTTCTGATCACATTTTGTCCGACGTCCGTCTGTCTGTCTGTAAGTAAACTTTTCACATTTTCGACATCTTCTCAAGAACCGCTGGGCCAATTTCACCTAAACTTGCCACAAAGCATCCTTGGGTGAAGGGGATTTAAGTATGTTCAACTGAAGGCCATGCCCTCATTCAAGGGGAGATAATTTGGAATTAATGAAAATTTAAGGTATGTTTAAAAAAATGTTCTTCTCAAGAACCACGGTGCCAGGAAAGATGAAACTAATGGGGAAACATCCTCAGGAAGTGTAGATTCAAATTTGTTCAAATCATGACCCCGGGGGTAGGGTGGGGCCAAAACGGCCGACCAAAGTTTAACATAGAAATATATAGGAAAATTCTTTAAAAATCTTCTTTCAAGAATGATAGAGCCATAATTCATCATATTTATATGGAAGCATCCTCAGGTATTGAAGATTCATGTTTGTTCAAATCATGACCCTCGGGGGTAGTGCGTGGCCACAATGGCCGATCAAAGTTTAACAAAGAAATTTATAGGAAAATTCTTTAAAAAACATCTTCTCAAGAATACAGAAGCAAATGCACGATTGATTTTGGGACTACGTTTGGATTTAAACTTTTAAATAATTAACCAATTACTACTTTTTCCTAGTTACAGTGCTCAGGTGGGCCTCTTGCTTTATATGTAATAAACAATGTCGTAAGAGCAGGTTTTGGTATATTATATTACATGAAAACACTAAATAATGCTGAGCAACACTAGGTTTTGAGACGGGGATGAAACAGTTTTGACACATTTCTAATGTTATTCATATGCATTCCAGTTTTCAACGGCATTATTTACATCGAGCCATTGGCCATAAGTTTCATTTGCACAGAATGTGTATTTTAATTTAAACTTATACAATGTTGGTCAAGTTGCAGGTTATAACTAATTTGTTCAAAAAGGCTTAAAATTAACGTCAGTTTTGCCACTAAATTAGCAGGTCCCCGATCGCGAGTTTCAACTATTGATATTATAATCAAATAACTCATGTGACATTCCACAGCTCGATAAGCCAACGCTTTCATTGAACATTGAATTGTGTTTTGCATTTTAAGTTTCTATTCGGACAGTATATATCGAACTTACAACTTTAAACTATAACGGAAGACTTTTGCGCAATTTTAATGAGGTTCGAGGATTATCTGTCTCTTATATTACTGTGTAGTTTTTGTTTGAATGTTTTTGAAAGAATTCTAGTATTGGTACTGCGATTAGTTGATATAGGTTCGTATTGCCTCAGTATTATGGTGTGCAGTGCGATACATCTACCCCGTCCCTGAACACTAGAATCATTTATTATTTGTGCACCATGAAACTACACAATCTCTCTTCACCATTTAAATTCGTAGTGTAGCATCAGATTACGAAAAAACATGTTTGCTTTTGTTTAAGTTCCACATCCATGTTAGACATGTATTTGTATGCAAGTACATCTGAGGATAATAATGGGGTCTAAATTAATCTGCCTAGTGCAAGGGTACACACTCAATGGATCATAGTAAGCTTTTTCAAATCCACTATTAGACTAGAAGTATTAAAGAATATGTAGAGTGCTTCGATTCTGATGAAATGTTTAATGATATCAATATTTCATGCCGCTGACAAGAAAAATTATAGCATACATTTCATATTGCAAAATATCGTCGATTTTCTATTACCAACATTAAATGTACTGCATGATTGACATCGATTTTTTTGTCATTAATTTGCAAAGCCGATTACAAACTTCTAGGACTCCTTTGAACAAATACGCTATAAAAAATTGTTTATGTCATATAATGCTCCAATAAATTTCTTATCTGAATTGAATATAAACGTATGTTTGTGAAATATTCTCTTACTTCCAGACTGGAGCAAGTGTCCCGGAACATATCTTGTTACACATTCACCTGTACACGAATATCACACACAAACTAACCTGAAAGTACAATTTACACTATCTAACTTTTCGTTAAAAAGCACATTAAATTTGTCTGCACTATAAAGAACTAGGCGTTGCGTTATACATGTACGTTAAGGATTTTTTTAACCTAGAATAAATTTACTAAACTTATATATTTTCACAATATCTATACATTTCACAAGAGGCCCATAGTTCACATCGGTCATCTGAGCACATGGGCTAGTTAGAAATACAAAACAGCTCAGTGTTGGAAAAGTTTACTTGTTGGGAGAAAATAGATTAAAAAAAATTTTACCATTGAATGTCACTATATCAATAAATCATACATGTATAATTTTAGTATAATTTTGTCATACATGAAAAGAAGATTTTTAAAAGATTTTCCCAACATTTTACTTGATCCCCCCTTCCGAACCTTAATTGGATAGCATTAAATTTCACTATTTGCAGATGCCTACATATCAATTTGACTGAACAAAACTTTTCTGTTCTAGAAAAGATTTTTCCCTAAATATTCGTATTTCTTATGCAAAAGTTTGATCCCTCAATGTGGCCACACCTAACCCTGGAGATCATAATTTGAACAAACCTGGATCTAAACCACCTGAAGATGCTCCCGTTAGTTCCATACAAAAATTATCAACCATGGATTCGGTGTTCTCCAGAAAAAATAAAGATAAAGATAATAATTTTAGTATATATTCTTATGTTAAAATTTATCTCTATTGTGTCCCCACCCTACCTCCAAGAAATCTAGCTAATTTGAACAATCTTGAAACTGTACTACCTGAGAATGATTCCATAAAAATATCACCGATGATGCCATTGTTTCCTTTTCTTTACAACAAGATATTTAAAAATTGTTCCTACATGTTTATATTTCTATGTAAAGATTTGATTGTCCATTATGGACCCATCCTACCGCAGGGGTTATGATATGAGCAACCTTGAATTAACTGTATTAGAGGATGCCTCCATATCAATATCACCAATCATATAGCTTTGCTGATCTTGAGAAGAAGATATTCAAAGATTTTTCCTACGTATTTCCATGAAAAAATTTGATCAGCCAGTGTGGCTCATCCATACCCTCTGGAGGTAATGATTTGAACAAACTTGAATGCACACTACCTAAGGATGCTTCCACTTTAGTTTCATCTTTGCTGGCCCAATGGTTTTGGAGAAGAAGATTGTGAAAAAATTTTCCCATATCATTTGTTCAGCCATTGTGGCCCCTCCCTACCCCGGGGTCATGACTTGAACAAATTTCAATCTACACTACCTGAGGATAATTCCACATGAATTTCATTTTTCCTTGTCCAGTGGTTCTGGAGAATATTTTTAAACATTCCTATGTAAAACTTTGATCAGACATTGTGGCCCGCCCTACCCCAGGGAGTCATGATTTGAACAAACTTGGAAGTATATTACCTACACATGTAAGGAGGCTTCCAAATTAGTTTCATTTTTGCTGGCCCAATGGTTTTGGAAAAGAAGATAGTATCATACTTTAAAAATTTGTTTTACTCAGGTCTTTCGATCTGTACTTTAACTTTTATACAAGCACTACTGAGTAATCGATGTTAGTCATTTGGTACACAGCGTTGGCTTTGCTCACTGTAATGGTGTAGAAGAAAGTAATGCATATGAATTAAGTAGAAGAGAGCAGAAATTGTTCGAAACAAAACATAAAGGTTCATAAAGGTCATAGAACATATTTCCTTGTGATTATCGAATTTAACGTTTCCATCGTCAATTCTCTCATTTATAAAGTAATATTTAAAAATTATATGTAAATAGCCTTTGTGTCCCAACTGATTCGATTTTGAGTTTGTCATATTACTTTTTGTACTTGGGCAAGCTACTGGATTTCAACAGTCTCATTTATAGTCACCATTTCACAATTCATATGGTCATTATTATGACAATCTTAGGATCATATTTTGTTTTATATTTTTTGTTAGAATATTACTTTAATACATGTATTAGATTAAAATGTTTGGGCACGACATTGCTGTTTCCACTTGTCCATGTTTGTGCCCTGTTCAGGATTAGTTGTGTTTACTTTATTTATGAAATATCATTGTTTGTGCCGGTTGTAACTAGAGACTGCAGTAAGTCGACTCGTGATCTTGTTTACACCTAGGTATCTGACATTTAAAGGCAGAGTGATCAGTGCATGAAATTTGTAAAAATCCAGCATTTTCTATGGTAACACGAACCATCTTATTTATTTAGTGGCGAAAGAACAGATTCCCATTATAAAAAGAGGTTGTAGATGTAATACATTTCTTAACAACAAGTTCTTACTTTTTATTCAAGAGGAAAAGCTCCAGAAGAGGAAGTCAGACAGCAGACCTAATTTTGGTAAGCTTATGAAACTGATTTCTACCTACATTTACACATTTAAGGGAGATCTCACATGGAATGACGTCTGCTTTTAATTTCTGAAAGAGCCTAGAAAGCAAATTTATTGCAAAAAATCGAAAAGTTAATGGGAGGGAAGAACCAGAGTCAGGAAACCACTACATTAAATTTCTTCATGACAGCGTCCTAACCCGCACCTTGAAGAGTAAAGGATTTTTAGGGAAAAACAGAAGTTATTTTTTTTTTCTTCACATTGACAACATTCGCCAGATATTTCGCCTTTTGAATTGTTTCATTTTCCAAACTTGAAAAAACACCTTTCTGAAAGAAGAAACGAGTCCAGGAAATCATAAGATCTGGCATTTTTCAGTATACCCAAAAATGAGTTATTAAAACAATCAGAAATTGGATAAACATTTTACTGACATGTGCTTTAATAAAAAGAGCATATTATACATTTATTGCATGATACTGAGGGAAATATGAAGACTTATTCAGCCAAGAAAAATCATATTCCCCGAGGGCTTCGCCCGAGGGGAATATGATATTTCTTGGCTGAATAAGTCTTCATGTTTCCCGAACATTCATGCAATGAATTGTTTATTATACCGAAACAAGCAAAACCTTTGAAATAAACATAAACTTTCAAATTCGGCACCGCTCTCTAATTCACACCATTGTTAACGTAAAGTTACTATAAAACCCTTTGGTCAACACATTGTCATCAGTTTTGTGACGTAAACCAAGCTATTGTGACGTCTACTACTCTCGGAAGTTTTCGTTAAACGAATGAGAACTATATTGCGGGAAAATTCACTATGTGTTCCGAAGATGTGGAATATGATGAAAAGGGTGCCGACAACGGGAAATATGAAGTTTTACGGCCCGATCACGTGATAACCTAGAACCAATCGGATAACGCATTGTATAGAATATTTATAATGAGGTATAATAATAAATTATATCATTAAGACTAAATCATTGAAAAGGGTCCGGGCACCGAGGACATATTTTTATTGAACAGCCCTCGTATTTCACATATTTTTATATGTTTAATAAACTAGCAACACTACCATAATATATTTTACAAACTTCATACTTTGTTAAGATTTGATTTTTTGAAGAAGGAATGTTTTTAATTTGTTTTTTTACGTATACAATATTTAACCTCCATTTATCTAAATGAACGGGAATGTATCCAGATTTTCTTCACTATCAGCCATGTGTAAATAACCTGAATATTTTCTCAACTTCTTTTGTTAAATAAAACTATTTAATCTATGTTGTTAACTTTTTATGCTAACTGATCCTTGGCAATTGGTCATATCTCCATGGTTGCAAAATCCGTGTTCATTCTACGAATTACTTTTACAATTATTTTCGAGATTATTTTTCTTTCTAAACATATCGTACATAAAGATTTCATAGCGTTGTCAAATTATCAGCTTCGAATTAAAGAATTTTTAAATACAAATATCTCTCTGTCTTTGTCTCCCTCTTTCTCTCTCCGCAGTGGCGTAAAAAGAGTTATTCATATGTATTATGTAAAGTGCAGTTGTTATTAGAAAGGTATCACTTTATGATAATATGTAAGAAAATAATTTTTTTTTTCATAATTGTTATAGGGTTAAAATACTTTGCATTTCCACAGTTAACTTCCATCATTTTTATAGAGGATATCTATATTGTGTGGTTTGATATTGGCTTAATCCAACGAGTTGAAATTGTGTACATATTCGCGAGCCTTGCCAAGCGAATATACACCATTTCAACGACGCGGCTTAGTTAAGGTTACAAATGGAAATGGCGATTTTTTAATATAAAAAATATACACTTTATTAGGATGGGCGATTCTTTTTAGGACTTCACTGATATCAAAAAAATGTATTGTAGTTTAAATCTACATGTTGGAGACAATTAGATTTTTTATTTAGATTTGTCAGGTAATGTCTACGTCACATGATATTAGCAATTATACTTGCAGTTTAGAGGTCATCTATAAACAATATTGCAAGGGCATAACCAAGTTAAAATACTTATTTTATATAATGATCCTTTTCAACACTATATGTAGCTTGTGAAAAGTGCTGAGAACCTATAAAGATTTCCTTTTTTGATTGATAAAATTTAATTTGTTGGACGGCAGGTTGAATATTTTGCTGGTGAACTACATTAAATATAGCTATAATTAATTTATTTGCAAGATTTCATGAGGTTCGCAGGGCTTTTCAAATATCTTAATGCTTCTTAAGTTTATGTGTAAAAATTTGACAAGATATATTGAGGGTATTAATAATCGATTTATTAGGCCTTCCATTACATTTTCAATGAATCTGCATACAAACACACGACAGTATCACTTGTCTGGAGAATGTATGGACAGTATGAATAAAATACTAAAATATACGTCGCAAGTTAACAGTCTTTTAGCTAACTGCAAATAATATTTTATTTGCAAACAAAAGACATTTTTTATTCTAGAAAAATGTGACTTGATCAGCCTCTCACTGTGTACAAACTTCGTCATTTTTGCTTGATAACGTCACATTGACAAGTCCATTGCGATTGATGCATCATTTATATACTGATGTGTGGGATTTAACAAACGACACAACTGCATGTAATAGTAAGTTTATGTAGTATACAGCTATCCAGCTGTTTGAAATAGGAAATAATTTCATTTTGTGGCATTTTGAAGACCTCTTTGACGTCAAAGTAAACATTTCCTGTACAAATTAGGCCCCGCCTCCTTACAAGAACCTTAACTGTGCTGCGGAATTGGATAAAGCCAATATCAAACTAGTTCTAATTGTAACGGGGACCGTTACAGATGTTCCCCAAACGCTCCCCAACTCCCTTTTTGTGCCAATTTCCTTTAAAACTTCCTTTAAAACTTTTTTAATATGCTCAGTATTGCAGGATTTCATAAAAGACTTTTAAAACTACAATGATATAAACTTTTTGTCATTTAACACACTGCATGCAAAAGCATGTGCATGCTTATGCAAGGTGATAATGGATTGTTGCTAAATCATTTACATTTCTTCATATATTCCAAGAATCAATAAAAAGTCATAAAAAAATTAATGTTACTGTTTTTCAAATATATTGTTCATTTAACGCATTGCGCATGCGCAAGTGCATGCAAGCACGTCCTTACATTTTATTTTGATAGTAGTATCACATAGGAATCCATCATACCTATTTATATTCAAAATTTCATCCTGTTTTGTTGAGAAACAAGAAAGTTATACACCACACGTGGATTCACGTGTTTTCAAGATAATTCTTAAATATCAGACTGTAGATCTTCATAACGTATGACTATGTTCAAAATTCCAAAGGATTATGACGTAAAACAAGAAAGATATTGAGACTTTAGTTTCAGCCAATCAGAGCGAAGCGCACATGCATGCGCGTAAGATCTTCCTATTTTGAGCATGTCATCTTGTCTATACTACTAATATATCCATGCATTGATACCCTTAGTCGACTTTAACCCTGCCTTGTCGGGGGATGATTCTAAAGAATTTCCAGTCACATTATGTACAAAATATCTTTTTAAAAAGGGTCAAGTCCCCATGTATTTTGGGGTTGCAAATACCCCATTTTCCCTTTCTTTCTGTTTTCACCTCTTAATAATGTTCTGTTTCTTACTATTATTGTTAAGTCGTCCCGAACGAAGTCGGGGACGACATATTGCAATTGTACGCATGTTTTTTTTGTCCAGGCGTTTTTTCAGAGATGGCTGGGACAATCTTCTTGAAACTTTCCTCAAAGGACAATCACTGGTTGTGGTTGTGCCATGTGGTCATTCAATTCAAAATGGCTACCGTTGCCATGGAAACCTGCAAAAAGGGATGAATTTTGTCCGCGAGTGTTCTCTCTAGTCACTTGAACATTCGTCATGAAACTTATTTTATTTTATTGATTAGTAGTTGTAGTTGTGCGATTCGCATTTTAAATTTTGAAATAATCGATTATTGCCATGAAAACCAGAGGAAAGTGAAAAATCTTTACTTCGATTCTTAAATCAAAGTACTGAAAGTACTGATAGGAGTTGATGGTTGTCCAAGCTTAGCTAATGGGTATTGTTATAGTGATATATAAAAAAAATGAAAGTCTTGTCAAGAATTATCAATAGCTGCCATGGAAATAGGGGAACAGTTCGGGGCGACATACGCTATTGCTTGCAATAGCAGACTTTCCAGCTATTATTTTTTAAGGTCTTCCGTTTCCAACAGAAGACCTTCTACTGATTCTTTTTTTTCTTTTCCACTATTATTATTATTTTTTCTTACCGATTTTATGCAGGCGATTTCTCGAGAACGCCTGGACAGATTTTCATGAAACTTTCAGAAATGATTGGAAACTATTTGAACTTTATGCGTTTTTTTTAATTTTGCCGTTGTCACTTCCGGTCGCGAGATACGGTCAATTTTCAATTTTTGAAGTTTCATTTTGTCCGAGAGTGTTCTCGAAAACGGTTGGAGATTGAGTCCTGAAACATTCAAGAATGATAGATTATGATTCGTAGATTTGAGAAGGGTATAACATTTTTGTCCACCGGAAGTAGTTTAAAAATATGCAAAATTTAATTTTTTTTCTTATGTTTCTTATAGAGGCAAATAGAGTGTTTCGAGTAATATTATGTCCACCGGAAGTAATTTTTTTCCAAACTGTAAATAGTCTAGAAAATGAGCATTTTTGCTCGAAATTATCAGGGATTCCTTCACACTCAGAGAGGAGTTATATGTCATTTTAAGTACTTCCGGTCACACCGGAAGTGAATTAAAAAGACCGGAAGTTGTTTGAAATTTATAGATTTCACTCTTAAATGTGTTCTCACGTATTTTGATTATTTGATATGAACATTTTTTTCATTTAAAGTTGAACTTAAATGATCTTATCAAAAATCGAACGGAAGACCTACTCGTTGCTCGCAACGAGATCTCATCTAGTTTTTTCTTATTTCTTCTCCGGTCTTTTTTTGTCCGCGAGTGTTCTCAGAAACTGTTCACCCAACTAAGCTAAAACCTTTTAGGGTTAATAGGTGTGTAGTGTAGGTGTGCGGAACGATGGTCATTTTGCGCGCATACGCCTGCACGTGCGTGAGCGTGATATGAGTGAAATGACTGATATACTTAATATAGCTATAACTTTTACATTTTTGAATGAAATTATTTGAGACTCATTATATTAAGATATATAATAGTGTAAATAATATGACATTGACATATACGCAGGAACTTACGCGCATGCACGGGCGCTTTGCTCTGATTGGCTGAAACAAAAATCTCAATATCATTTCTGTTTTTTGACAAAATGCTTTGAAATTTAAAACAAAGGCATACTTTAGGATGTTCAAAAATATGATATATAACAATTGTCATGAAACACGCGCATGTAGGTGTGCTGCAATCTGATTGGCGTAAACTTTAAATGGCTATAACTCCCTTGTTTTCCAACCAAACATGATGGGATTTAGAACATAGACAGACATAATGGACTCCCACAAGAAGGTATGGTCATCATGCGCATGCTGTGATTGACTGAAACATAAATTTCAATATTTTCCTTTTTTTTGACGAAATGCTTTGAAATTTAAAACATAGTCATGCATTAAGATATCCTACAATAAAATTTTTAATATTTTCATGAAATCACGCGCATGTACGTGCACTGCAGTCTGATTGGCTTAAACTTTAAATGGTTATAACTCCCTTCGTTTTCAATAGGGCTGGGTATTGGCCCGAGATTTCGTTTTGCGATATATTGCGATATTTTTAACTGTATTGCGATATGTATTGCAATATTTTCAATGTAATTAAAATGACATTTTCTTACTATATTTGCTATAATTTACATGCAGAATGTTCATAACAATAATCAGTTACCAACACGGAAAAAAATCTTGTTGATTTCATTTAAGTTATCCACAAAACAACTTCTGTCCTACTGTTTGGCTTGATAACAAACTTTCATAAGTACATTTTTATATTTAATTACAAAATTCCTTAATCTAAGCATTTTGCCAAGATATCGATATTACAAAATCGTATTGCGATACGATATTTTTTGTTATTGTTTTGCAATATATTGAAATATCGATATTATTGCCCAGCCCTAGTTTTCAACCAAACAGGATGGGATTTAGAATAAAGATAAACACAATGGACTCCTACAAGAAGGTATGGTCATGCTTGCACGTGCATGCACGTGAAATAAGTAAAATTAAAACTATACTCGAATGAGTGTATTTTTAAATACTTTTGGATTAATCGCTTTGATATTAAGTATATTAAAATATATAGATAGTGTAGACAAAATGATATGGTCAATTACGCACATGTATTCACATGAGCACGCGTGCAATGCTAAATTTAAATATACGATTTTTTTATTCTTCTGAAAAAACGTTGTTTAAGTCTAAATTGCATAAAGTATGTCTTATTTAATGAAGCTTACAGGGAATATGGCACCAAAAGGGAGTTGGGGAGCGTTTTGGGAACATCTGTAACGGTCCCTGTTACAATTAGCCCTAGTTTGGATTAAAAATATTGTTGAATATTTCCAGGCTGCATCAATCTAATTGAAATTTGATGTTAGATCTGCTCGCATACTCGCTACACTAACATCGATCTCGACATAAAGATTGTTTGTGGTATACGAGGGGCGTTCAATATTTTTTGTCCCTAATGGTTTTCAATAAAAATTAGATCAGTCGATTCGGTATCTGGTCATCCATGAATGATATATCTTTTATCGACATTGTGTCAAAATTTGGAGCAAGTCAGTGCACTCTGAAACACACACTTACATTTGCAACTGACCTACCCGAATACACTGGACATCAATTATGGGTAAAACAGAAGTCTGGAGTCACTTGAAATAAGAAGGTATATTCTTGCTCGTTGTGTCATTGGTATAGAACGAAATGAAATATATGAAGAAATTGTTCGGATATATGGTGGGTCTGTTATTTAAAAAAAAAAACAGTTTACAGATGGGTAAGCAAGATAAAGAGTGGTAGAACACGTGTTTCCGACGACAAACATTCAGGAAGACCACCAAGAGCAGTCACCAAAAGTAATGTTTCCAAAATCCGTGATATTCTTAAGACAGATGCACGGCTTACCGTCAAAGAAATAGCAAAACGTGTAGGAATTTCAACGGGCAGTGTTTTTACTATTTTAAAAGCTAAATTAAAGTACCGTAAAATTTGTGCAAGGTGGATTCCACATATTCTTACCAAAGCTCAGAAGAGGGACCGTTTACAAAAGTGCCAAAAACTTTTGAAAATGTTTAAAAATATGGACACTAGGAAGCTAAGTCAGATTGTCACAGGTGATGAAACATGGGTCCATTTTTTCCAGCCAGAAAGAAAAGTGAAAAATCAGGTTTGGATTGGAAAGAAAATGAAGAGGCCAACAATTGCAAAAAGAACTCAAACTTCTAAGAAAGCTCTATACGCAATATTTTTCAACTCAAATGGCTTGGTAGTCCAATATGCAGTCCCACAGGGCAGAAGTGTCACTGGAAATATGTATTCCTCAAGTATACTTCCGAGACTTTATAATTTTTACAAAAAAAGACGACCTAATACCGGTTTGAGAGGCATTAAACTTCTGCATGACAATGCTCCTGCCCATAAAGCAAAAGTTACTCGAGACTTTTTACAGCGTCACAAAGTTGTCGAACTTCCGCATCCTGCATATTCACCGGATCTTTCTCCGTGTGACTTTTTCTTGTTTCCAAAACTAAAAGAAGCCCTCTCTGGAAGGCGTTTCCAATCGCGGTCAGCGCTGGGATCAGCTATTTTTCAGTATCTAAGGGGTATACCAAAAAAAACTTACAAAAACGTGTTTTATGACTGGATTAAAAGACTTCATCTCTGTATTAAATACAAAGGAGATTACTTTGAGGGAATGCAATAAATGATTTAAATTCCTGTTTTGTTTTTGTTGCTGTAATACGGTTTGGACAAAAAATATTGAACGCCCCTCGTATATAGTGACCTTCACTTTCGCTTTTGATTTACATGTAAATAAACATGTCTAATGATTTCTCTTGATATGAGGATAGTATATAAACAAATTTAATGCAGAACTAGAATTTGTGATCAGAATGAAGATGTTATAACAAGGTTCTGATCACTTTCATTTTTTTCCCATTCATTTTAATGGCAATATATGGGTACATATACAAGCTATATATAGATCTAGTAATAGTAGTATATAAACTTTCAATTTCCTACAGAAAAATAATTAATGATTTCAAATAATATTGATGAGTTGTTAACAGCGCTATTGTCACAAACTAGGATAATATGAAACATGGATTACATGCTTTCGAAAGGCTCTGTTTGTCTTGAGCAGCCGTGTAGAAAGTGTGTATATATAGACCTGCAGTCAGACGCAAGATCCAAAGATTAAATATTAAATACTATGTACAAAATTCACAATGATTTAGTACCAGATTACCTATCTGAGATTATACCAGATATGCGATGTAATGCTTCTGCATATACAACAAGAAACTCACAAAATTATAGTATACCTGTATGTAAATTGCAAACTTACATATCATCATTTGTACCAACTGTAATAAATGAGTGGAATTCCTTATCGCTAAATACCAGAATTTCGTGCTCTTTGTCTGCCTTCAAAATTAAAATTAAACAAAAAATAACAGAAGCTCCGCCTTATTTTAATTTTGGTAAAAGATGCAACAACATACTGCATACACGACTTCGGCACAACTGCGTGCTACACGCTGATCTTTATAGATGTAATATAATATCTAGTCCACTATGCTCCTGCGGTAAGGTAGAAGATACACATCATTACAACGAGGCCAGGAAAGAGTTTTTCGATAAGTTCTTGAGATTTAATAAAGTCCATATTGTTCACATTCAGACTTTACTCTGGGGGGATACATCACTCAGTATTGCTGAAAATGAATATCTATTTTCTATTGTACATTCTTATAGCATTCTGGTAGATTTAAATGATTGTACGTATTTTTATAATCATTTGTATAAACAATAATGTAGCAGTATATATATATATATATGTCCATAATGAGAGTTTATTTAATTTACATGTAATCTATTTTGTACAAACTGTTGAACACTTCTAATTCATCCTGTTATAATATCTCATGTAGGGAGAGGACGATTTAAGTTTTTAGAACTTGTGCCCAATCCCATTGTATATATTTAGTACAATAAAATATGTTCAAATCAGACCTGCAGTGTACCTGTTGTATACAATGTAAACAAATCATGTTTTAAGTTTCGTTTACAATATAGGTCTGTATATTTATCTGCTGTTTAAAAGAATAAACTTACCTGATGTAAACATGTTGTCTTTTCACATTTTTATTTTTTATTCACCAGTTAGGCCTACATGATTTAAGTTGCATCAGCGCTTCGGCAGAATATCTCGTCTGTTAACATTCGTTACAGGGTTCTACTTATTACAGTTAACATGGGGAAACAATGATTCCCGACTGAAAAACTGTCAATATTAGACATACACCCATGAAAAAGCTCTTTAAAAAGCAAAAAAAATTCTATCACATTTTTCATTTTTTTTTTGGGGGGGGGGGGGCAAACCAATGATCTTATATGTTATTTTATGTAGAATTGTTTAGAGAAAGAGGTATTTTTTAAATTTGTAAAATAATTTTTTTAAATATGAGCACAGGTCTGCCCCAAAACTGGCGACCTTGGCACCTTGAAGTGATATAAAAAATTTATACATGTACCATATTTTCAAACTGATCAAGATCATGCACATTTCAATGAGAAATGCAAAACAAAGAAAACACATTTTTTTTTAAAGTCCAATGTTCTAAAAGAGACAAATACTAGCCAAACAGTAGAGATGTGTGCAAGGCACTTGAAGTATTTAGATTTCATGAAGAGATTCCTGACGTTTCTTAACATTTTCTCTTATCACAGTTTTGTTTTCGATAACCAAACCCGAAATTTCCAATAAAAAAGTGAATCATTCAACCGTATTTCCGATCTTATCCTGAGAGTTTAAATATGGCAATGTTTACCTAAATTTAATATGTGCAAGATTCTGACGATGTCTTATCCACAGGTACTTGTAATCTATACCCAGAGTAATCGTTCGCTTCGCTACAACAATTGGAACGATAACTATGGGTAGAGACTGAAGTACTTGTGGACAGGAACCCACCCACCCCCTCCCCAAATATTCAACCCCGGGGCTTGTTTGACATTTTGTTCACATATCATATTTATAACACTTATTTATAATAAGCAGCCAGTACAATAAAAAAAATCTTTAAAACGCTAAATGACTGCTCCACAAAAATACTCCACTATACATTATAACAGATAAAGGTATGCCACACCGCTTTGTTTACGTTGTACTCCCCACTGGTCCTTCTGGGCTTAAAAACGTGCATTCAGTTTATAACCGTCTTCCTTAGAAGACAGTATTATTTACAGTCTTCGGACTAAGAACTTCCTCTCTTCTGTGATTGGTATAAATTGTATGATGAGAAATTTTTAAATTATTGCATTGGTTGAAATGCTGTTCAAGGCAAATGAGATAATTTTCTGATGATCTAATATTCGTACAACTTAACAATTTGGCAAGATTTTCAATCTTAAAAAAATGACAAAACGATAAAAAATCAGCAGTAATTAATTCTAAATAACATTATATTGTTTATAGCAGTAGCTAAAAGTGTCTCTTTAATTTCATTGTAAATAAAATTTGAAATTAATTGCTTGCAGGCTTTACAATTTGTTATTATTCTTTAAATTTCCCCTTTTCTCGTTTGAAAGAGGTAACGGAATCAGTCAAGGTTTGCCGAAAACTCTCGGCAAGTCAAGGTTTAGGCAGATGACCGAGCGACAACGGTGATGGGCTAATGCCAGTAAAAAGCTAACGTAGAAATACAAAATCAAGAAATTCAAAAGAATTTTACGGCCTAATAGGTCTAGACCAGTAACTGTTTAAGGTTGTAGCTAAAGACGGAAAGCTTTCTTGAAAAGCTCCATTTGTTTCACCCTTAAATTTCGATTCACACTGTCTCTACATATATTTATGTTAGTCCATGCAATCGGATTGACTCTGCGTCTCGTAATAATCCCACAATTACTCCTTAAACAGCATTATTCCTCTTTACTTTTTGATTATTTATATGAGATATAGTAATAAATTAAATACCATATATTAAGTGTACAGTGACTCTCTCTCTCTCTGTAGGATATTAATTAGCTATTCATCTAATATATTAAATCATAAAGAAGGCTTGTCGTTGAAGTACATAATATTAGCAGAATGTTGTTGTTTACAGAGAAATCTCCCTGACAGAAGGAAATCAACACTGGATTCTGTTACGGATAGAAACCACAGGAAAAAAAATCAAATGATGCCTAGATTAGTGTTAGAGAAATCTTTCAGAGTGACTGGTGTTACTGGGTGTAATCACGTTTCCCATATATCTTCTGACCGGGTCTGGATCTCTGATGATAAAGGCCATCTAGTCCTGTCAAACGCTGCAGGTGAAGAACTACATCGTGTTACAGATATAACTACATTTGATGGTGGAGTACACACTGTGACAAGTGACGGCGATTTAATTTATATAGACAGGAATGGTAACATTAACAAACTGTCTAAAGATAACAAAGTAAAGACTGTATTAATACCATACAACACATTAATACCGTATAACAGATTCACATGGGGACCACAGTGTGTCTACAGCTCCCCCTCCACTGGAGACCTGCTGGTCGGCGAGATGTATGTTGACTATACAATGAAAGGCCAAGTAAACCGTTACACTAACACAGGACAACACATACAGACCATGCAGCACGACAACACAGGTCAGAGACTGTGTATAAAACCTATCTATATCACAGAGAACTGCAATGGAGATGTTATTGTGTCTGACTATTACCGTGGTGTAGTGGTGACGGATCGTGGAGGTAGACATCGATTCACCTACAGAGGTCCTACATCAGGATCAGGACTAGCACCACGTGGAATCTGCACTGACGCGCTGTCACACATCCTGGTGTGTGATCTTACCACCTTGTCAGTACAGATCCTGGACAGTTACCAGCGACTCCTGTCACAGGCAGACACACAACAACACGGGATAGACGTACCATGGAGCATGAGTTATGATGAAAGAACTCAGTTACTCTTGGTTGGATCAAGGATCAACAGCACAGTAAACATCTATAGACTTGTTTATGGAGACTCTCTGACTTGTAAGTTATACTGTTGTATTGTGTTTATGACTTCTATAGACTTATTTATTGTGACTCTCTGACTGGTAAGTTAAACTGTTGTATTGTGTTTATGACTTCTATAGACTTATTTATTGTGACTCTCTGACTTGTAAGTTATACTGTTGTATTGTGTTTATGACTTCTATAGACTTATTTATTGTGACTCTCTGACTGGTAAGTTATACTGTTGTGTTGTGCTTATGACTTCTATAGACTTATTTATGGAGACTCTCTGACCGGTAAGTTATACTGTTGTATTGTGTTTATGACTTCTATAGACTTATCTATAGAGACTCTGTGACCGGTAAGTTATACTGTTGTATTGTGTTTATGACTTCTATAGACTTATTTATGGAGACTCTCTGACTGTTAGGTTATACTGTTGTATTGTTTTTATGACTTCTATAGACTTATCTATAGAGACTCTCTGACTGGTAAGTTATACTGTTGTATTGTGTTTAATGACTTCTATAGACTTATTTATGGGGACTCTCTGACTTGTAAGTTATAATGTTGTATTGTTTTTATGACTTCTATAGACTTATGTATGGAGATTCTCTGACCGGTAAGTTATATTGTTGTATTGTGTTTATGACTTCTATAGACTTATTTATGGAGACTCTCTGACTGGTAAGTTATACTGTTGTATTGTGTTTATAACTTCTATAGACTTATTTATGGAGACTATGTAACAGCCGAGCAAAAGTTACTTATGTGAGCGTTGTGGCCCATGGACCACTAATTACAATTTCTTGTGAAACTTTTCTTCTATGAAACCATATTACAGAAGATATTTCTTAGAAAAAAGTTGTGTTGCACTTGTTATTAATTAAATATATTACTGTCCAATCTCACTGCATGGGCAATTGGGAGGCCTATGATAACAAAACCATTGAAAATTTGTTCACGCTTTATGTCAAATCAAGTTATTTAGACAATTTTATCGCCATGTCAGATTGTTAAACGTTTTAGATATTGTTTTTCCTTGAAATTAACTAAGTCTTGAACATGTAAATAATGAACATGTAAATAATATTCTTGTTACTTTGGACTTAGAACAACTCACCATATATAGAATCTTAACCCAAATAGGCATGTCAATATCCTGAGGACCCTTTGCTTGACAGAAACAAAACTTACTCCCCTATAAAGGGTAGATGACCTGTACGATTTTAGTTCAAAAGTCAAGGAGCAAACCCATCACAGAGATTTGCTAGAAAGACATTAACCCTGCTACACTAGGTTTTATGGAGAAGTTACATAATCTGTTGATTTCAAGTACATACATTTGTAAGGTGAACGGTTAATGGTCAAACTTGATATAGGAAGACACTTATCGGTCATATTCTTGTGAATCTTTTGTTAAACAGATATCAAAATTGATATTTAATTCCATTTAGGGAGTAGATGATCTCTTTGGCTTATAAGGTCTCAGGTTATTTTTTGTTTGTTTGTATATTGTTAAACGTCCCTCTCGAGCATATGGAGTCGCCACCACTTCCCAGTGGAGAGCTGCAAATTTTGTCCACTCGGCACTTAGGGCCATTTATCTGCAATAATGTAGCCCTCTGCTTTTTTGAGAGGGCTACAACTCATAAGGATCTCCGTAATGGTGCAATGCGGAAGCGTTTCACTCCCGCACGGATTTGGATCAAATTGTCAGTAAACGGCAATTTCAATAATATGTCTTACCTGGACTTCCAAATTGGGGTTATCCCAGAGATATATCGATCCAAAAATATACAGAACAATCCATATATCCGTATTTTTCTTGTATGTCAACATCACAACTTAAGTTTATCCGCTGTGTTTACTGACCTTGACAGATTTTATTTGGTACAGCCAATGAGATTAAGGATCTATAGGGAGCGGATTTTTGGGAAATTACATTATTTTACGCCTTAATATCGCTGTAATGAAAAAATGACACATGGAATGATTTTATTATCGATGTTAAGTGTTACTATTCATCACAATTATGTATAAACATCAACATTTGCTTGATTGAGATATTCTAAATTTCAAGCACAAGTATCGGTACGTCACGCATGAACTGTAATGGCTGCAGAGTAAGACAAACAAATTTAGTTTACATGGTTTTCGCGTTTAACGGCTATGGTGTCGCAAGTGAATAAAAATTTCGTCTTATTAGTAAGTTAAATGTAAATACAATTTATTCTCCCTGCAGTTATCCGTATCTGTAAAATATTTTTGCACCATTACGGAGATGCTGATGAATTGTAGCCCTCTCCAGAAAACATTAGATAAAAAAATCGGAGAGGGCTACATTATTGCAGCTAAGGGCCATTGAGCAGTCAGTGATCATTACGTGCCAGCACCCACTGAGACACGGGACCTCAGTTTATACTGTCTTATCTGAAGGACAGCTCTTCACGTCCCACAGGGGATTTGAACCAAGGACGTAAGGATCTACACCCTATTTCGGGAATCTAGAGCAGACGCTCTATAACCATTGAGCTACGCGGGCGACGTTAAAGGTCATAAAACAAACAATCTCGTCATCATAGAATGCGTGCTCTACTGATTGAGCTTCATGTATGATACTTTGACAGCTTGTATGGAGGAAGATATTCATCAATGAATATTTTGAAAACTCTTTGCTTTACATACATCAAGCTTGGTACTTCAACATTATTATATGGGCATCATTGAAGATTGAATCAAAGAGGCAATAAAACTGGACAGAGAATACCTTATTAATCCAACCAGAAGCCAAACTTCAGATTTAAAGATATTACCTTTGGTCACTACTCACAATCCGAGAAACAAGAATATTACTTCAACCGTTCGTCAACTAAACAATGTTCTAAAAACCGATGAGGAAATGACCAAAGTATTAGAAAAGTATACGTATATCAACAGCAAACGACAACCAAGGAATCTACGAAGGATATTATGCAAATCCTCATTCCACCAACAACGTTTATATTCAGTGAGGAAGTGTTCCGATCTCCGCTGTGGAACCTGCAATTACATGAAAACTGGAAGTACCTTTAATTTCGGGAATAAAGACTTTACCGTAAAGGCAGACATGACATGCGGGTCTAAAAACGTTATTTATTGTATTACATGTGCAGGATGTGGACAATTCTATATTGGGGAAACTGGAACCACACTACGTACACGTATCCGCATACACAAACAGCACATTAACCAACCTGAATACCGTAAAATAAATGTAAGCGGACATCTTGATATTTGTGGCCGGGGACAATTTTCAGTGTTTCCATTTTACCAACTTTATACAGACAATGTGGTGCAAAGACGGGAAAAGGAGAAATACTTTATAAAACTGTTAAAACCATCACTAAATAGTTCACTTTAGACATTTTTATATTTTTGTAAAACAAAGACATTTGTATGCAAACAGTATGTTTATTTTCTTTAAACTCATGTCAAAGTTTCTTCTTTCAGTATTGTGACGTTATTGTATTGTTTTTGACGTTACCACTAGGTAACGTTATTACGTCACAAGTTTAAATTGTTTAAAACGTCTGAAAAAAACAATGAAAGCGCTTACGTTTTAACAAGTGTTGCCTTTTTATTTTATTTTAAAAAATATATATATATATATATATATAACCATAGCTATTCAGGTGAGCATGAATCTTCTGTTAATTTTGCTAGATTATGGCGCATACGTACATTAAAAACCATTCTATTTAAAGCCTTTTTATAGTTTTCCCTCTGGATATCTACCTGTACATTTAATATTTCTTATGAATTTGCAGGTCTCCCTCTGGAGAAGATGAAGTGTGTAAAGCATCCAAGTGATCCATTGTCCCAGTTCTGTGTCCTGTGTGAGACTGCCTTGTGTGAAATCTGCATCAAGACCTCTAGTGATCATAAAAAGCATGACGTTAGAGATGTTGAGAAATTGTTTCGTGAAATTAACAAGAAAAAAGGTTGGTAACGAGGTACAGTTTAAGAAAACCTTTGACAATCTTGCGTAGTTTGTTGTAGAAGATTGACATTATTTGAAATCCTCAACTGTATGATATTACATTGTATTTTATCCAATTTCCCAAAGAAGTTTAAGAATTTTGCATCTGAATTTAAGCGTTTTTAATATGCCTTTCTTTTAGTCCCAGGCTTAAGAACTTTTAAATTACCTTTGGGTCTTTTAACCTTTTACCTAGCCAGTGCATTAATAACATCAGTATTACCATAAATCTTTATCAACCTTAGCAGTTCAGGTATTTTGAGTTTAAAGGGTAAAACAAATATAATTTAAATATATGTTTGTAGATGAAGATGCAGTTTTGATGTGCCTTCTTCTTTGCCAGAATTACAAAATAAATCTTGAAGAAGAACAATGGATGGAGAAATATAATGCTGTGGCTGAAGTTTTCAAATTTAAGAAGCTTAAGAAGAAATCCGATCTCAGCAAAATGAAAAAGTACAAACCTGTGCTGAAACAGGATACCTCCAATGTCGAGTTTTCTTGCAACTTTTTCAGAGACACCAGTTTTCTAAAATTTGCAAAAGAACGAAAATTTGTTGATATGTTTCTAATTTGGGCAGAAAAAGAAAACATTGCGAAGTATTGCAGATCATCAAATTATCTGAGAAGAGAGGATGAAGAAGAAGTTTGTTGTTGGTTATTGCCAAATCAAACAGAACAGCTGATAGATAGACTTGGGGAAGAAATGTTCTCACATGTCACAATGAAGGACCAATCCATTCATGAATTAGTGTATAGAAAGCGTACGTTTCTTTGTGGTATTGTTTTTCATATTTCAATGTTTTAGTCTTCTTAATCTCCTTTACACCAAGAATTAAAGTTAAATTAGAATACCAGCCTGTCTCTTTTTCTGTTAAGATGTAAGGTAAAACTGTATTCAAGCCAAATTGAGGATCTGGTACATCTATGGATTCAAACTTTGATGCGTTCTACAAACTTTGTATCTGACCATTGACTCCGGTTAAATTCATGAATTAAGTCAGTTCTTGCTCATCTATTGTGACCATTTTTTGCCCTTTTCTATAAGTGTTCTGTAGATATTGTCTTTTCTCTAGAACCATTAAGGAGTACATCATTATTTCAAAAGGGAAATTTAAGGAGGGCCAAGCCCTCCTTTCTAGTATATGATAGTATCATTTAAAATTTTTCTCTTCAAGAGGTGGTAGGACAAAATTAAATCAAAACCTACATGACAGCTAGCTATGCACGAATAAAAACTTGTACAAATCATAAATCTTGGGCAAAAGGTTTGACCACAAAAAAGTATCGCATTGTGTGACATAGAAATACGCAGAAAAACAAGCAGCTTCAAATTGAACAAAATTCAGATTGGATCCCCCATTTCCTGCCTCCTTGGATAAGGTGAGACCAGAAAAATATACGTCAAGACATTTAAGAAGAAATAAAACAAGATGTGATATCCACTAAGCATGCAAATATTTATTCAAATTCTAGTCTAACAGAAAAAACCCATATAGAATACGTTGCAATACATAAATAGGATACCTTAACATTTTTTCAGGAATATAGAATTAGTTCTTCCGAAGAACAAGTGCTAAACAGATTATAAAGTGATTGTTGCCGTCCATGTCCCTTGTCTTTTTTGTATCTTAACATGCATTCTCTGTAAGCACCAAAAAATTTACTATAGGGCTTGGAAACGACATGTCTCCGATTTTGATGAAATTTGCACCACAGGTGCACCTTGGTACAAAACCAGCAAATATGGTGTTAGAAGTTTCCCACGTGCACCCGGTTGCCATGGAGACGGATCCATTGAATTTGGCCATTTTCGGCCATTTTTGACCAAACAAAAGCATGAAAATTGAGGAAATATGAATGCATTTTTATCTTTATGTAGTGAACTCAAATATAAATCTTTGTATCATAAGAAAACATCAACTGTTAAAGAATACAGCGCATATAACCAATTATTCCAGAATTGACCCCACTCTTAGAAAATGGTTCGGCAAAATAGCATAGTTTCTCAAAATGTGAAAAATGGAAAATTTGGCATTTTTTGAGAAATTTAAGGTTAAATAAAAAAAATTGTCTACAGAAATTTTTCAAATCATATGCGTGTCGTCAAACTTCAGTATTAGTAGTGTCCCCTCACGAAAAAATTGGAGTGGGATCTCAAGGCTATTTTTAGTAACATGTATCTAAAAATAGACTTATTTCAGAAAAATCCAAAAAATGAAATTTGGGCAGAGTTTTAGATGCCATTGCTAGGTAATTATGAAATATACTGTAAAAGTCAATGTGCTAATGTCAGAGACTGGACACCAATAACTACCATGCATATTATTTTCAGGGATTTCCGTTTTCTATTTATAGCTTCAAATGCCTAAATATAGACATGTCTCATAAAATGATGAAAAATGTCAATTTTTCCTCAATTTGAAGCTCCACTGAATCATAAATAATAAAAATATGGATCTCTCCAATATTTCATCAATAAGAACAAGGAATAGTATAATATCTCACAAATTATTGAGGACAGGCTCTCATCTCTATATATAGTACAAATGTCTAAAAATAGACACATATGAAATTAACTGTTTAATGTTGATTTTCCACTAATTCTCAAATTAGAGATGGGAAATTTACCAACTTACAGTCACTAACTGTAACTGATATTATGTGACTGACAAGAACAAAAGAACATTCAATGGAATGCAGCATGATAAGCAGAGGTTTCCATTTCTATTTATAGTAACATGTGTTTAAAAATAGACGTAATGCAAAATATCGGGAAAATGTCATTTTTTGTACTTTTTTCTAAAATTTTGGATGAATAATTGCTGACTATCTGTTTTTAATTGCTATTGGCATATGGTGACCAACAAGTAAAAGAAAGCCTCATATCAAATACAGAATGAGAAGCAGAGGTTTCCATTTCTATTTATAGTAACATGAGTTTAAAAATAGACATACTGTAAACTATCGGAAAAATGTAGTTTTTTGTACTTTTTTTACATTTTGGATGAGCAATTGCAGACAATATGTTTTTACTGCTATTGGCATTCAGTGACCAACAAGTAAAAGAAAGCATATACATGTACAAAATACAGAATGTGAAGCAGAGGTTTCTATTTCTATTTATAGTAACATGAGTTTAAAAATAGACATACTGAAAACTATCGGAAAAATGTAGTTTTTTGTACTTTTTTTCACATTTTGTATGAGCAATTGCAGACAATATGTTTTTACTGCTATTGGCATACAGTTACCAACAAGAAAAAGAAAGCATATATGAAATACAGAATGTGAAGCAGAGGTTTCTATTTCTCTTTATAGTAACACATGTTTGAAAATAGACATGCTGCAAATTCTCGAGAAAATGTAGACTTTCGCACTTTTTTTCTAACATCAGCGATGGTCAAAGTGCGGACAAACGGCTTTTATTTGTTATTGACAGAATGTGACTAACGAGTATGAAAAAGCTTTAGCTAAAGTGTATAAGAGTAATGTTTAAGGGTATTTTTACATTTCTGCCTATAGTAACACATATTTATAAATAATCAGGAAAATAAAGAATCATTCGTTTTTCTCAAATTAGGGATATGAAATTTGCAGTCAAACTTTCATTAGCTGTAACTTACATGGCTAATTGTATTTGGCGCGCCAGCGCGTCCACCTCATTCCAATACATATATCACAAAAGTATGTTCTCCCTGCATTAAAACACTCAAATGACAGCGATTTTCTTTATAAATTAAGCATTATCGTTTATATTTAGGTCGACAGCCCAAGTCCGATTGAAATTCTTTTGTTAGGTGGATCCAGAAAATTTTCCCTAGGAGGCGGTGGCTCAAGAAAGAAAGAAAAAATGGTACTGAAAGAAGTTCAATATTGTTATGACCCTAGAGATTATTGCCATGAAAATCAAGTGTCTTTAAAAAGGAGATAAAACTCTAGGGTCATAACAAAATACTTTGTTACATTCATGTTAGAAGGAAATTAAAAGTGAAGAGGGGGCCCCAAACATGAAATCCTTTTTCATGTGAGGGGGATTGAACTTCTTTCAGTACCATTTTTTTAAACACTACCACTTACCCTTATTCAATTACACTGCAAAATGTCTGCTGAAAAGGGGGGGGGTTAAATCTACTCCCCATTATTTATTACCTATGTGATGTCTATCTTTGACCCCCCCCGTTCCAACACCTACATGTATGTTTATACGTAAAATAAATTTTAAAAAACCAAAACAACAATTTTTTTTTAAATGCTTTAGTTTAAGTCTAGAGAAATATAAACATGCATGTATAGAGAGAGAGAAATCGAAAGTAAGCCAACTTAAAAAATTTCGGCAAATTTCAGATTACTTATGAACAAATTGTGGTGAGGCATGCATGGATCAAAGGGGATCTGGATCCCTGGAATCATTATACCCCCCTCCCAAACGAAGGTTGGGGATATATAAGAATCAGCTTGTCCGTCTGTCTAGCTGTCCATCTGTCTATGCAAAGGTGTCCGATCCATATCTTCCTTATTGAGGAACATTAGAATCTACTACTCCACACAAAGATTGTCCATGACCTAAGTGTGTGTCATGACCTTAACCCAAGGTCATTTGGGGAACTTCAAGGTCACTGGAAGAAAAATTTTATAATTCGTGTCCGGTCCAGATCTTTCTTATTGATAAACTTGGTAGGTTCCTATTTCACATAAAGATTGCCCATGACCTAAGATTGTGTCATGACCTTGACTCAAGGTTATTTAGGGAAGTTTAAGGTCACTTGAAGAAAAAATTCATTATCCGTGTCCAGTCCAAATCTTTCTTATGGATAAACTTGGTAGGTTCTCATTTCACACAAAGACTGTCCATGACTTAAGGGTGTGTCATGACCTTGAACCAAGGTCATTTTGGGAAGTTCAAGGTCACTGAAAAAAATTTCATAATCGTGTTCGCTCCATATCTTTCTTATGGATGAACTTGGTAGGTTCTCATTTCACACAAAGACTGCTCATGACCTAAGAGTGTGTCATAACCTTGACGCAAGGTCATTTGGGGAAGGTCAAGGTCACATGAAAAAAAAATTATTTGTGTCTGGTCCATATCTTTTTCATGGCTAAACCTGAATCTACTACTTCACACAAACATTGCTTATTACCTGATTTTCTGTCATGACTTTGATCCAAGGCCATTAATGCAAGGTCAAGGTCACTGACAGAAAAAGTTCATAATTCGTGTCTGGTCCGTATATTTAGTCTTTTTTTTTATTAGGATGCGCCTTCGTTTCATTTATGAAAATACTATGAGCAATTACATTTGCATTAAAAATGTTTTAGCATTTCTCTCTTCTCTTAGAATAAGATCCATTAAATATTCATGATTTAGCACCTCTGAAAAACCCAGCGGGGGTATTTAGTCCCGTTTGGACAGTTCTAGTTTAAACTGACATAGTGATTTGAGACAGCGGCTCCTAGGGAAAATTTTCTGGATCCACCTAACAAAAGAATTTCAATCGGGCTGGGGCTGTCGACCTGAGTATAAACGATAATGCTTAATTTATAAAGAAAATCACTGTCATTTGAATGTTTTAATGCAGGGAGAACATACTTTTGTGATATATGAATTGGAATGAGGTGGACGCGCTGGCGCGCCGAATACAATTAGCCATGTCAGTTACAGCTAATGAAAATTTGACTGCAAATTTCATATCCCTAATTTGAGAAAAACGAATGATTCTTTATTTTCCTGATTATTTATAAATATGTGTTACTATAGGCAGAAATGTAAAAATACCCTTAAACATTATTCTTATACACTTTAGCTAAAGCTTTTTCATACTCGTTAGTCACATTCTGTCAATAATTTGAGAAAAACGAATGATTCTTTATTTTCCTGATTATTTATAAATATGTGTTACTATAGGCAGAAATGTAAAAATACCCTTAAACATTACTCTTATACACTTTAGCTAAAGCTTTTTCATACTCGTTAGTCACATTCTGTCAATAACAAATAAAAGCCGTTTGTCCGCACTTTGACCATCGCTGATGTTAGAAAAAAAGTGCGAAAGTCTACATTTTCTCGAGAATTTGCAGCATGTCTATTTTCAAACATGTGTTACTATAAATAGAAATAGAAACCTCTGCTTCACATTCTGTATTTCGTATATGCTTTCTTTTTCTTGTTGGTCACTGAATGCCAATAGCAGTAAAAACATATTGTCTGCAATTGCTCATCCAAAATGTGAAAAAAGTACAAAAAACTAATTTTTCAGATAGTTTACAGTATGTCTATTTTTAAACTCATGTTACTATAAATAGAAATAGAAACCTCTGCTTCACATTCTGTATTTTGTATATGTTTTCTTTTACTTGTTGGTCACTGAATGCCAATAGCAGTAAAAACATATTGTCTGCAATTGCTCATCCAAAATGTGATAAAAGTACAAAAATCTAATTAGAAATGGAAAACTCTGCTTCTCATTCTGTATTTGATATGAGGCTTTCTTTTACTTGTTGGTCACCATATGCCAATAGCAGTTAAAAACAGAGAGTCAGCAATTATTCATCCATAATATTAGTAAAAAGTACAAAAAATGACATTTCTCCGATAGTTTACAGTACGTCTATTTTTAAACACATGTTACTTTAAATAGAAATGGAAACCTCTGCTTCTTATTCTGTATTTGATACAATGCTTTCTTTTATTTGTTGGTCACTATATGCCAATAGCAGTTAAATACATATAGTCAGCAATTATTCATCCAAAAATTTAGAAAAAAGTACAAAAAATTACATTTTTCCGATATTTTGCATCACGTCTATTTTTAAAACATGTTTTACTATAAATAGAAATGGAAACCTCTGCTTCTCATTCTGTATTTCGTATGTGCTTTCTTTTACTTGTTGGTCACCATATGCCAATTAGCAGTTAAAAACATATAGTCTGCAATTCTTTATCCAAATGTGAGAAAAAAGTACAAAAAAACTACATTTTTCTGATATTTTACAGTACGTCTATTTTCAAACATGTGTTACTATAATTAGAAATGGAAACCTCTGCTTCTCATTCTGTATTTGATATAAGGCTTTCTTTTATTTGTTGGTCACCATATGCCAATAGCAATTAAAAACAGATAGTCAGCAATTATTCATCCAAAATTTTAGAAAAAAGTACAAAAAACGACATTTTCCCGATATTTTGCATCACGTCTATTTTTAAACATGTGTTACTATGAATAGAAATGGAAACCTCTGCTTATCATGCTGCATTCCATTGAATGTTCTTTTGTTCTTGTCAGTCACATAATATCAGTTACAGTTAGTGACTGTAAGTTGGTAAATTTCCCATCTCTAATTTGAGAATTAGTGGAAAATCAACATTAAACAGTTAATTTCATATGTGTCTATTTTTAGACATTTGTACTATATATAGAGATGAGAGCCTGTCCTCAATAATTTGTGAGATATTATACTATTCCTTGTTCTTATTGATGAAATATTGGAGAGATCCATATTTTTATTATTTATGATTCAGTGGAGCTTCAAATTGAGAAAAAATTGACATTTTTCATCATTTTATGAGACATGTCTATATTTAGGCATTTGAAGCTATAAATAAAAAACGGAAATCCCTGAAAATAATATGCATGGTAGTTATTGGTGTCCAGTCTCTGACATTAGCACATTGACTTTTACAGTATATTTCATAATTACCTAGCAATGGCATCTAAAACTCTGCCCAAATTTCATTTTTTGGATTTTTCTGAAATATGTCTATTTTTAGATACATGTTACTAAAAATAGCCTTGAGATCCCACTCCAATTTTTTCATGAGGGGACACTACTAATACTGAAGTTCGACTACACGCATATGATTTGAAAAATTTCTGTAGACAATTTTTTTTATTTAACCTTAAATTTCTCAAAATATGCCAAATTTTCCATTTTTCACATTTTGAGAAACTATGCTATTTTGCCGAACCATTTTCTAAGAGTGGGGTCAATTCAGGAATAACTGGTTATATGCCCTGTATTCTTTAACAGTTGATGTTTTCTTATGATACAAAGATTTATATTTGAGTTCACTACATAAAGATAAAAATGCATTCATATTTCCTCAATTTTCATGCTTTTGTTTGGTCAAAAATGGCCGAAAATGGCCAAATTCAATAGATCCGTCTCCATGGCAACCGGGTGCACGTGAGAAATTTCTAACACTATATTTGCTGGTTTTGTACCAAGGTGCACCTGTGGTGTAAATTTCATCAAAATCGGAGACATGTCGTTTCCAAGATTTTTTGGTGCTTACAGAGAATGCATGTTAATAAATAATGGTCTTTACCCTTTAATATTTGTTAGGCTTAAAGCTGAGAAGTGTTCCATTATAGAGCAACGCTTTTTAACTTTTACACCAATTCAACATACTCTTTTGGTTCATTTAAGTAGAATAATTAAAAGACATGAATATAAAATTTACCCATTTTTGTGATTTAAAGGACTAATTAACAGAGTTTCATTCTTGTAAGAGATGCTTTGATTTGTTACAGTGGGTATACCAGTACAGGTTATAATGAGAGGAGATGACTCCGTGAAAAATTTCCTGGAAAATCTCAAGAAAGGAAAGACCACCATGTACCACGCCACGGGGATGTTGATAGGGTGTGCAGGTAGTGGAAAGACAACTTTACTTGGAAGATTAAAAGGCATCGACATGGAAGAAATAGGGAGAACTACAAGATCAACCAGAGGAATAGATATCCAGACCGACGTCTTTGATGTGTCAAATACCATCGAAGGTATTGTTTCAATTTTAAATCAAAATTTGTAAATGTCATTCACCTCTGATGAAGACTCTGTCATGAACTTCATTTTGGGATAAGTTCTTTTTGTTAAAATGTGTTTATTAATTTTCTTGATAATTCCTGGCTCTCTGATTGGCCGATGTCCAAAATTATGGCGAAAATAAAGCCTTATATTAACCTTCACGTGACCTTTCTAGGTGATTGTAAGGATTTTTTCTCTACATTGGCCTAAAAATAGAATAAAAAATTTTGAATTGATACAAATAGATTTCAGAAGCTACCGACTTCCACTCAGGTTAACATAATGCTAGGGAAATATATAATTTTGGGTGGGGAATAAATGGAAATATACCCGTTTTTTAAACGTAAATGTTTGTTTTAAATATATATTTTAACATTCACAACTTGCCAGAAAGAATCTCTTGCTAAAGGAAAGTCATTTTTGTTCAAATGAAGAGTCACTTACACATTCATTGGGAGATAATTAAGAAGTTGTAAAAATCTGATGGCATGCTTTAAAGTTTTGTTCTCAAAAACAGCAAAGCCATTCTTAGTCATATTGATCATGAATTGCTCTCGTGTTGTCTTGATTCAATATTTTCAATTAATCCCCCACCCTGGGTTAGGATGGGGAAACCATTTGGTATCAAAGTTTACACAAGTGTATTTTAGAAAAAAAAACTCTGAATATCTTGTCTCGAATTCGTCATGATATCATGTTATTCTACTCGATTTCTCATAATATCATAGCCCTGGTTAATCATATTAATATGCAAGCACCCTCAGGTCGCGTAGATTCCGATCTGCTCAAATCATGACATCAAGGGTTAGGTTGGACTACAATGAACGTTCAAACTGAAAGGGGGAAAATCACAATTAGTCAACGAAATATGCAAGCATCCTTAGTTACTGTAGATTCTATTTATTCAAATCATACCCACTTCCACCCCTCCTCCTTTAAAGGATAGCTCGGGACCACTTATGCATTAAAAGTTTTAAATACTAAACTATTTCTATTACTTTTCTTAGCCACAGTGCTCAGGTGAGCTTTTTGGCCAATGGGCCTTGTGTTCTATATCGGTATTTGAAACTCTCATTATCATCGTGTATATTTTATCGACACTGTATGAATAGCGTAAATTAATCTAGTACATTAAATGCATGCACAAAATATGCCCAAACTTAGTATTAACGAGTCCGAGTCTAATTCGAGTGCGCATGACTTTGCGCAGATTTTTAATTTCATGCAGTCATTTGTGCAACAGTACACCTTTGCCAAATATTTTGATTTTTATATAAAATTAACACTATTTGTAACCTCTACTGGTCTGAAAATGTGATTTTACGACAATAATTAGGAAAAACGCCCTATGGCTCTATCGATGTCACCATTTTCGGATTTTGTAAGCAACGCATGACGCTGAACAATGACGCATGGCTCGCTTGTATGTTCAAGACGTCCAGGGATATTATACTTAATACTGATGACAGATCATCTAAAGAGGCATACTAGCAATTCAAACAATATTGATTAATAATGCAAAATGTATGTACTACAAATCAGCAATTGAGGAGAGTTCTAATCCTAGAGAAATGTGGAGCTATCTCAATCATTTAGCTTCTAAGTCAAAAAATATTTCTCCCACTCTTATTAAAGACAATGAATCACAAATTGATGATTTACAACTAATCGTAAATGTTTTTAATGAGCATTTCCCAAGAACTTCTGACAGTTTATTAACTAAAACACAAAACCATAGCTTTAATTCTCAAAAATTAAAAGAATTCACGAAGTCCAAACTCAATGATGAAAATGTGTTTAGCTAACTTCCTATAAGCCAGGACGATGTCTTAACTATGCTACGCTCACTTGACATTAAAAAATCAGCAGGTGTAGATTTCATTGGTCCCCTTCTCTTAAAACTTTCTGCAAATGTAATTTCTAAACCCATAACTCATCTCATTAATACTAGCATTACTAATGGCATCTTCCCTTCCCAGTTGAAACGTGGTATAGTCACCCCCATATATAATAAAGGCGATAAAAGTGATCCCAGAAATTACTGTCCAATATCTATCCTACCAACTTTGTCAAAAATTTTTGAAAAGCATGCTGCTAATCAAGTACGTGAATTTACAAGATCTTTTGACCTCATTATGAGCTCACAGTCTGGTTTTAGGGAATTCCACTCTTGAAAAACAGCACTAATCAAACTTACCGAATAAACTGGTTGCATAGAATGGAGCAAGGAAATTTAATTGGCATAGCTTTTCTAGATTTTAGTAAGGCGTTTGATTAAGTCAGTCATGATATCTTAATAGAGCAAATTACGACATTAAAATTTTGATTCATAAACAATGAAGTGGTTCAAGTTTTATTCAAATGAAAGGAAGCAAAGTGTAAAAATTAACGCATGTTCTTCCGATATTTTACCTATCACAGCAGGGATGCCACAGGGATCCATTTTAGGCCCACTCCTATTTTTATTGTATATAAATGATCTTCCTTTATGTGTAAATTACTCTAATATTGATATGTTTGCAGACGATACAACTCTGCATTTACCTAACAGCAATGCACATAATATCGAAAAACATTTAAATTCTGATTTACGTGAAATTGAAAAACTGGTGTTTACAGAATCAGATGATACTGAACACAGACAAATCAAAATTTATGCTTATGTGTACAAAACAAAAAAGATCAAGATTAAATAACCCAGTACTTGATGCAGAAATTTCTGGCAAAAACTTGGAAAATGTTGAAATTGAAAAACTCCTAGGTATTCAGATAGATTAATCTCTACAGTATAATTGTCATGTTGATGCAGTTTGTAAATCCTTGAGATACAAATTATTAACGCTCCGTAAAATTAAGAAATTTCTTCCATTAAGTTCAAGAAAACTTTTCTACAATGCATACATTTTGCCTTCAATAAACTTTTGTCTCACAGTCTGGGGGAATGCGTCCAAATGTAACATTGAGAGAATTCAAAAGCTTCAGAAATGGACTGCTAGAATTATTCTTGATGCAGCACCTGACCAACCATCTAAGCCTTTGTTTGAAAAACTAGGATGGTTAAATGTTTTTGAATTAGTTACGTTTCATAAATTTATTTTATTGTATAAAACGTTTTATGGTATGAGTCCAGAATACATCCAGGATCTTTTTATTTTTCACAGTTCTGAATCTTACTCACTGCGTTCAGAATTTAATTATAATCTTCGATTACAAAAGCATCGAACAATCTTATTTAAAAACTCTTTACAATATTCAGGTGTACATTTATGGAATGGTCCACCTTTACATGTTAAATTATCACCATCTTTACCTGTTTTTAGAAAGAATTTGGAAAAAGTTATAATTAGCCAACGTCTGTAATTTTGATTATTATAGATGTCCTTATTATTAACTATGTCTTTTAAACTTTGTAAATTGACTTATTTATTGTCCTATATTTTCATTAATTTGAATACTACATCCGATTATGAAATTATAATATGAGCTTATCATTTTCATGTACATTGTATATATGTTTGATTATACCATTTTATGTATATTGTTTGAATTGTAGAAGGCCTCGGAGAAGAATAGTACTTTGTACTAATCGGGTTACCTTCTTTAAAAAAAGCATTATTACATTATTAATATTAAACTTTGCTTTTTTTTTTACCAGAAAAAATCGCATGTGCCGATAATTCATCTGCACTAATATGTAGTTATACCGTATTAAAAATGGCAATTTTAGAGATATTGGGCTTGAAAAAATAAACTTAGTAATTAATGCCTACACCAAAGTAGATGGTGAATTTTTTTTTTAATTTCACAATTTGATGACTTTTTACAATAAATTTTATGTACTTGAAGAAAAAAGAAATCTCTAGGGCAGAAATACTAAAAATATGGAAAAAATGTGAAGAATTGGCGCTTTTTCCAACAAATTCCCATTGGGTCCAATAGTAAAATTTGACACCTTTTGAGGTGTTCCCCTAAGAAATCGGGGTGGTAAACCTTTGATTTCTTCATCTTAAAACAATAATTATAACAGTTAAAATTAATTATCAAAGAATTATCAAAATCCCTACGACAGAAATAATTAGACATATAGTGCAGCTTTGATTTTTTAAAAAATTTATAATTAGGGTGTCAATAATTTGGTTAAATAACTGATCTTTATGAATTTAAATATTTCTTACAGTAAATATATCAGACCAAAAACAACGCATTAAGGTTAGAATTGATACAACAAGTCAAAATCAAACGGTACCAGAACCTTATTATGAAGAGCATGTATATGAAAATACAAAATCACTAAATGTTGATGTCCAAGGAAATAATGAAGAAGACGCTGCTAGTGAAGCCGTTAATGATGAAGAGATGTCACGTGACAGCATGAATACAGAAACCGAGTCATTTAAAGGAGACGAAGTCGCTGCTCCATTGTTTGAAAAGATAGAGGGAACAGTTGAAGAAATCCAAACTGTTGCTAAGAATTCAGAAAGTTTGGGGATAATACGAGTCTCCAAACAAGCTACGGACGAACCAGAGAAAAGAATCAGCATGGTTGATTTTGCGGGACAATGTTCATATTATTCCTCACACCAGATTTTTTTGAGTCCACGTGCATTCTTCATTCTGGTGCTCAACATGGAGAAAAAATTTGATGATATGGTAGGAGAAGAAGTCTGTAGCCAGGAAGGCTCCATTTACAAAGGATGGACACACAGAGGTTTGTATTTGTACAAAATACATTGAAAGCGGAAAGTCAGACACATTTTTAAAAGGAAAATTTGTTTGTGAAACACTGATGCCCTTTCGGCAGCTCATGGCAAATATAGTTTATTATATAGCTAAAAATATTTTATATGAAAAGAAAACTACAAAAATCTATAGAGAATTTTAACGTTCAATATCTTTGCGTTTTATTGGACGCTGACTTTGTATTATGTAAATGATGAATATGTCAGAAACTTTCCGGATGCGAGTGTTCAATATAGAACGGGGACTTTTTACAAGGAATAGACATGTGAAATATGAATTACCGAAGAAAAACCATTCAAAGGGAATAGCTAAGGCATTTTTAAAGTAGGTTAATTTCTGGGTCAAAAGGTAAGAATTATTGACACCCAAAGGAAGGCCTTGTAACGAGAAAATTATCTGTGAAAGATAAGAGCCCGAGCACCAACTATCCAAACGCTATAACCAAGGGTAAACCTTTTCAAAGTGGGCCAAACTGCAAGGTTAAAGAGTCAAATTGTTGGTTTTTAAAAAGGTTTTTGAAACAAAGAATACACGAATGATATGAAAGCCCTAGCTCCAAACATTCAAACTTATGGCTAAACTTTACTATCAAATTAAAGTGAGTAAGACTCAAAAGTTAACGTCTTAAAGTAAAAAATATCTGTACCAAGGAATATGTTAATCACAAGAAATAAACGTATTCCGTAAATCTGGAAATTTTTGCTGTAGATAAATGTTTAGCAAATTTGCGAGTTCATTGCATTCGCAAAAATATTTATCTTAAAAATAACAATAACAATAAGAAAATGTAAACAAAGTAGTGGTGATTCGCAAAATTTTGAAACGTAAAAATTAATCAACAGCATTTTGACCAAGATTCGCAAATAAAATCGCCGTAAAAATTTCCAGATTTATGGTAATGTACAAAAAGTCTAGCACTAATATGAATGTTTATCTTTCTCAGACTACCTTACATTTTGGGCAAAATCCATTCATCAATACAGCAGTAAAAAGGCTCCCATTTTACTGATTGGCACTCATGCTGAACAAAAGACATATCAGGTATTTCAAGAATATTTTGGTGAAAAATTACAAAAATCTTGATTGTGAACTATTAACAGATTAAGAGTTTCATTAAAAAAAAACAATTGTTCTTATGTCTCAGAGTTAGGGTTACTTATAAAGTTACAATTAACATTTGGTTACTTTGGGGACATCAGTTTCTCCTTCTGTCTAAGGGAGAAACATACGTAACTCATACTTGAACCAGAGATTGGATATAATTTGAGAATTTGTCATGAACATTGACC
>NW_026936296.1:0-7038 GCF_032062105.1 Saccostrea cuccullata
ACACATTAATATCCTCAGAGATTATTAAATGGACTCTATATAAAACAATTTAAAACATCAATGTTTTTGTTAGATTCAATGTCAAACAGGTTTTAATATGCAATTCTATGGATACTGCTCTTTTACTGGGACTAAAAGTTTAAATTTTTAAATTTCTGGGGTACATGACATCGTTCACAGTAGTGACAATTGAATAATTCCCACCCTGTTATGCCAAAAGTACAATGCAATGGCAAGAATTGATGAATTACAATGAATATTTAATTAGAAGATTCTGCCTAGTTAAGAATGTTTTTAAAAAAAAATTAACAAGTGGTATCTCCCTAAAAATTGATTAGGCTGGTTCAGCGATTGCAAGGTATTCCACCACAATTGTTTACTTATTTGTTTTAAGTAATCAAACTTGGCATGTTAAGTGTATAGATATGATGAGCAATGGTGCCTTTTAAAAATTTCAATGCCATTGCCTTGGTTTTAAAACAACCAAATCCAATGGTTAATTATTGTTGTATAATGCTCAGGTGAGCTATAAGTCCCATAAGCCTTTTGTTAGAAGAAACATTGATGGTCCACTTAATTATAACCTGATCAAAGATAACATATATGATTCTTTTGAAATAAGAAAATGTTTCCTTTTTTTGGTATGTTATTAAAAAATAATTACAATTTAACAAATTGTGATTAATTTTTTTAGACCAAAAAGGATGGTGTTGAGAAAGCACAGAAAGAGGAAGACTTTTTATTTACATGCGGGGAAGGTATTAAGATCAACCTTCACACCATGTATTACATAAAGAATAAACTTGCTGAAGAGGTAAATACCATAAAAGTAGAAATTTGATACAAATTTTTTTCCCCCCATTTCATGAAAGCTTAGATCTCATCGGTCTGTCATCGGTCCATCTGTCAAAAAAGGACAAGAGTAATATTCAATATGTGGGTCAGAAACTTGTTGTTTTCACTGAAGCTACAAACAAGGAGATCTATGATATCATCATGGGAGCAACAACGAAGTCTTGTGAGAGTGACTCAATCCCAACTCTTTACTTAAACCATGCATTGAGGAATTGCTTCCCTTAATAACAGTGATAATAAACAACTCGTTATCTGGATCTTCAGTACCGACAACCTGGGGCAGCTTGGAATATCGAATCCTACTTGACACAGCTCCACGGGGTCCATTGGTGGGAGTGCTTCCGAAGATTTGTTTTGCGGTTCGGAGTACCACAAGGCTCAGTGCTTGGACCAGTCTTGTATTGCCTTTTTTCGAAACCTATCGGTAAAAATTTTTCGTGATCATGGGATGTTTCCACTGTTATGCAGATGACACACAAAATACCCTTTTTATAAAACTGAACGAAACATGGCCAGATTTAAAAATCGCTAGAACTTGTTTAGCTAACGTGAGAAGCTGGATGTACGCAAATCTCTTAAACTGAACCAGGATAAAACTGAGTTTATTGATTTTACACCGAAAAATTAGCTTTAAAAGATCTTTTACACACCAACTTGATTTTGATGGTTCTGTCATCTGTGAATCAGATTGCGTGAAGAATCTGGGGGGTTTTTCAAAAAATCACTTACCATGGGATCAGATTAGCGCAGTGTCCAAATCCTGTTTTTACCACCTACGAAATATTAGTCGAATTCGTCCATTCATAACAGAAGATGCTTGTAAGACTCTAGTTGTCGCTCTAGTTACATCAAGACTTGATTATTGAAATGCACTACTCTATGGAATTACAGAGACAAATATATCACGGCTACAGAGAGTAACAAGAGGCCCAAGGGCCTTGAATCGCTCTTCTGATAAATTGTACAATCTATCACTTCTATTTGAAGCCTCTTACCCTGAGTATCCTAAGACCCAAGTTGCATCAACTGACAAAGTTTGATGATTCTTAGCCAATTAGGACTGAAAATATTTTTAATAATAAAGCTATAAAAAACCATAAGTACATCACAGTGACCTATATTAAGATTGAGGTTTTCTGAGGACTCAAGATGCATTAATAAACAAAGATTGAAGATTCTAAGCTAATAAGTATTTGAGATATTAAAGTAGGTCACCATGACCTACTTTTTTGTCTACATTCTATGAAAATCCAAGATACATCAACTAACAAAGTTTGATGATTCTAAGCCAATAAGTCCTTGAGATATTCAAAAGTAGGTCACCATGATCTACTTTTTGGTCAACAATCTAAAAAAACCAAAGATGCATCAACAAACAAAGTTAAACCAGTTAGTACCGTAGATACTAAAATAAAGCCATAAAATGTCAAAAATTAGGTCACCGTGACCTCTTTTGGACATCATTCCCCAAAAAACCCAAGTGCATCAACTTACAGAGTTTGATGATTCTAAGCCAATAAGTACCGTAGATACTTAAATAAAGCCATAAAATGTTTAAAGTGGTCACCGTGACCTACTTTTGGTTGTCACTCTCCGAAAACTTAAGACGCATCAACTCACAAAGTTTGATGATTGTAAGCCAATAAATACCCAGGATACTTAAATATAGCCATAAAATGTAAAAAGTAGGTCACAGTGACCTACTTTTTGGTCTAACTTATCCAAAAATCCAAGTTGCATCAACTCACAAAGTTTGATGATTCTAAGCCAAAAAATACCTAAGATACTAAAATGTAGCCATAAAATGTTGAAACTAGGTCACCGTGACCTATATTTTGGTCAACATTTTTTTAAGTCACAGATGCATCTGCTGACCAAGTTTGATTATCCTAGGTCTGAAGGTAATCAAAATATGCCTTTTAAACAATTCATTAACAAATGCCTGCAACATTCAAAAGTAGGTCACGGTGACCTATTTTTTCATAAATATGTTTTAAGGTCCCAAGATGCATCAATTTACAGATTTGATAATTTTAAACCTCTCAGTGTCTGAAATAATTGGATTAAATGTTTTAAAAAGAATTAGTCATAAAGTTCAAAAAGTAGGTCACGGTGACCTACTTTTAAGTTTGACATTGTTCAAGGACCCGAGATGCATCAATTGACAAAGTTTGATAATCATAGGCCTTAAAGTGCCCGAAATATGCCTTCAAATCAATTTGAAAACAAATGCTTACAGAATTTAAAAAGTAGGTCACAGTGACCTACTTTTTCATAAATATGTTTTTAGGTCCCAAGATGCATCAAATTACAAGATTTGATGATTCTAAACCTCTCAGTGTCTGAAATAATTGGATTGAATGTTTTAAAAAGAATTAGTCATAAAGTTCAAAAAGTAGGTCACGGTGACCTAATTTAAAGCTGACTTTGTTCAAGGACCCGAGATGCATCAATTGACAAAGTTTGATAATCATAGGCCTTAAAGTGCCCGAAATATGCCTTCAAATCAATTTGAAAACAAATGCCCGAAAAATTAAGAAAGTAGGTCACCGTGACCTACTTTTAGTTAACATGATGTGAAGTCCTGAGATGCATCAACTTACAAGATTTGATGATCCTAGTCATAATAGTAAGCAAAATATAAACATTTTTATTATTTGTAAATTTAGGTCAACTTTGAAGTGACCTTGAGACCACGCCCTTTGCCCCAGGGTCATGCCTTGAACAATTTTTAATCTTCAACATATCCTGATCCTTGTATTTAAGTTTGGTGAAAATCTGCCTGGTGGTTCTGGAGAAGAAGATTTTTTAGCAACCAGTACTTTTGGTTTTGTTTTCTTGATTATCTCCCCTTGTTTAAGGGCCCCAACCCTTATTTTAGTATAAAGGGTAGCCCTTGGGCCAAGGATAGCCTGTGACAAATTTGACACTGATTGGCCAAGGGGTTCTCGAGTTATGGCCCATATTCTAAAAAGTTAACGCACACCGCACACCGCACGACGCACACCGCACACCGCACAAATGGCCATAGCATTAGCTCTTTGAGCCTTTGGCTCAGAAGAGCTACAAAATACGGCAGCAAGGATTGTCACCCGAACTAGGAAGCATGATCATATCTCCGAAGTCCTAATATCGCTTCACTGGCTTCCAGTTAAATTTAGAACATATAAGATCCTTTTATACACTTTCAAAGTACTTCAGGGGAGATCACCATCATACCTAAAGGAACTCATAACATTCTATAAACCGTCAAGAACTCAACGCTCGTATGATTCCAGACAACTTGTGAAACCTCGTGTTCGCACGGAGACATACGGAACGCGTCGTTTTGACCATGCAGCGGCAACTTTGAGGAATGGTTTACCGGATGCTCTCCGGTTCCAGACGTCACTTTTGCCTTTTAAACAAGATCTTAAGACTCATCAAGATTACGACGTATAATTTTTATTTTGAACACGTTATCGAGTTCTGTTGTCCTCAGACTATTTATTTTGGGCACAACCTGTATTGTGTGAAAATTTTAAGTTGATTTCAATTTGATCTTAGTCTAGCAGCTTACAATTTTAGCTTACTTTTATGTTAGTTACCATCTCTTAGAATGATTTTAGGTTTTCTGCTTTTATGATCATTGTGTTGTATTTAATTACACATTTATTTAACTACTTGTATATCTGAAATAGTGTCTGTTCAGCGCCTTAGAGTAAATATTTTAAAGTAATATACGCCGTTTGGATGCCTATTTGTATGTGAAACAAAATTATTAAATGATTTGAAACACATAAAGTGTAATGAAAAAAAAAAAATTCCACAAAATTTAACTATAAAACTCGTTGTAATAACAGAACAATAAAGCAATATCTGCAGTCAAGAATTCAGTCTGTTCATGAATATTGAAAAAGGAAGTGCGTAAACAGTAGGTCTAAATATAGACACGTATGTCCACGGGAAACTATAGACAACGAGGCACGTTGCATTTTGACAACGATTATTAATAAAAGGTTACTATGCGTCATAACAGAGTATAGATGATTGATACTGATTACATTTAAAGATAAGTTATATTAATAGTAACACGCCATCCATGTCAAAAGTGAGTTGTATCTCAAAGGGCTTTCCTCGTTTTCTTGACGCCGTGTTTGTTTATCAATCTAAAAGTAGCGACGGCGTCACGTGGTGGATTTACTTAAGAATAGACATTATTCTCCTTGCAGGATAATAAATAATTATAATTTGATAACTTTATAACGAATTTTATTTAAATGGTGTAATTTACAGCATTTTCGTAACTTTTATTGGCAAACAAAATATATAAATTTCCAGCCGTATTTTAAAATGGCGCACGTTATAGCGTATATTACTTTAAATAGGGCGCTATACAAATGTTATTATTATTATTATTATTATTATTGTTATTATAAAAACATAAACCTTGGTCATATATTTTGAATGAGAAGAGAGGGGGTTTTTATATTAAACATGTAAATGACACTAAAGGTGTGGGAGCACAATTCTTTGAATTTGCTTGTTACAGCTACATGCACTTAGCTGTACTTATGATAACCATGTCTCTAAAATTGTCACTGTGAGTTGTCATATATCATTTTTTTCCCTTTTTTTAAAACGAAACACTTTTGTTTGCGCGTTGGGCCCAATAAAAAATTTTTTCAGATAATAGATGGCTACATGATAATTTCCAAAAATTAGGAGTAAAGTAATTATTTTCCCCCCAAACGGATTTGGGAACATATTGTTTTTACTGGTTTCTTATTATTATTTTTTCCCCCAAACGAAGTTTGGGACTATTTTTTTTTACTCTGTTTTTATTTTACCCCAAAAATTTGGGAACTTTGTTTTACTCTGTTTTTTATTATTTTTTTTTTCTTTTTTCTTCTTATTTCTTCTCCGGTACTTTTTTGTCCGCAGTTTTAGTTTTCCCCCAACTGAGCTAAAACCTTTTTAGGGTTAATAGGTGTGTTGTGTAGGTGTGCGGAACAAAGGGTTTTTTCGCGCATACGCCTGCCGTGCGGGGGGTGAAATGACTAAAATGACTAATATATTTAATATACCATAACTTTAACATTTTCCGATGAAATGCTTTGAAACTCATTATATAAGGATATTTTAAAAGTGTAGATAATGTGACACTGTCAAATTCAAAAACTCACACGCATTTACGTGCGCTTCGCTCTGATTGGCTGAAACAAAAATCTAAATTCCTCCGTTTTTTGACGAAATGGTATGAAATTTAAAATATAAACTACTTTAAAATGTCCTACAACATGATGTATAACATTTGTCATGAAAGCATGCGCATGCACGTGCGCTGCAATCTGATTGGCTTAAACTTCAAATGGCTGTAACTCCCTTGTTTTTCAACCAACCACGATAAGATTTAGAACATAGACAGACACAGTAGACTCCTATAAGAAGTTACGGCCATCATGCACATGCATGCACGCGCATGATTAGCTGAAACAAAAATCTCAATATCTTACTTGTTTTTTGACAAAATACTTTGAATTTTAAAAAAACATCCTTAATACGTCCTAAAATATGATATATAAAATTTTTCAAGAAACCACGCCCATGCACGTGTGCTGCGATCTGATTGGCTTAAACTTTAAATGCCTATAACTTTTTTGATTCTCAACAAAACAGGATGAAATTTAAATATGAATAGAAAGACGGATTCTTACATTATGCTACTATCAAACTTGAATGCAAGGACTTGCATGCACGTGTGTGCGCGCAATGCGTTAAATGACCGATTTACTTGATATAGTCGTAATTTTTTTTATGAAACGTTTCAAAATTCAAAGAATAGAAACACTTTAAAAATGTAGTCACGATGTATAGCTTTCATTTCCCTTGGGGCGTGCAATGATCAAATACTTTTTTTGATATGGCCATTTTATATTTCTTTATGAAATACTTTGATGACCTTGACCTTTGACCCCTTACCCAAAGGTCACAATCCAGCTCAAATTCGTAGATGTATTTACAAACTCATTTAACAAATGCTTAGAATAAAAAATAACCCCCCCCCCTTCTCCTTAAAAAAAAAAAAAACAATAAAAAATAAAAATTTTTCTGAAACTCGATCAACACCTGGGATCGACATAAAATTTCACTTAAGGTGCAAAAAACTTCATAGAAAGTTTCCTGAAAGTTTTCGGGTTTTAA
>NW_026936297.1:0-70722 GCF_032062105.1 Saccostrea cuccullata
TTTCTTAGCTGCGTCATGTAGAATTGTGTACCCGTCATTGTCAATGACATTCAAAAGGTCAGGGTAATTTTTGCCAAGTACTTACACATTGCTAACTCACCATTCATACAGCTCTGATGAAGAACTGTTTTACCGATGCTTGTTGTACTTTTTATGCCTACGCCTTTGTCTATAAGTAACTTGAGTACATCAATATTTCCTCCCCAGGCTGCGTCATGAAGAACACTTTCTCCATCATTGTCGATGACTTCAACTAGTTTGGGGTAAGCATCAGCTAGATATTTACACATTTCAAAATTGCCCCACAGGCATGAAATATGAAGAACAGATTTCCCCTTTTTTGTAAGATTATTGAGGTCCTTGCACACAGATGATAGATAGTAGAATAATTCAACGTTATCTGTCTTTGCTGCGTCATGTAGAACTGTGTACCCATTATTGTCAATGACATTCATAAGGTCGGGGTAATGTTTGATCAAGTACTTACACATTTCTAACCTGCCATTCATACAGCACTGATGTAGAACTGTTTTACCGATGTTTGTTGTATTTCTAATATCAAATCCTTTGTCTGTGAGATGTTTAAAAATATCAATATTACCCCCCGAAGCTGCAGCATGTAACGCAGTTTTCCCATCTTTATCAATACTTTTAAGTAGTTCAGGATTATTTTTTAACAGGTATTTACACATCTGAATTTGTTCATTTTCACAAGCCATATTTAATGGGGAAGGAAAACCGTTGCGAAATGATACATTAATATCTTTTTCTAAGAGGTATTGATATAACTCAATATTTCCGGATTGTGCCGCCCAGTGAAGAGAAGAATGCCCCTCATAGTCATCAAAGCTCTTTGTCAATAACTTAGGATAAGTGTCACAAATATACTTTACCATATTTAACTTACCATTTTGACAAGCATAATGAAGAACAGTAGTACCTAAATGACTTCTAGAGTACGGGTCAGACCCACTGTTTACCAACATTTGAAAGGAATCTTTTTGTCCCGCAAATGCAACAAAATGAAGAGCATTACCACCTTGTTCATTTTTAACATCACGAACGATCGGATAACGCCTGAGAATAGGTTCAATTAATTGATTTTGGCCAAAGAAACAGATTTCTTGAAGCAAACTACCTCTAAAGGAGGACCATCTGGGATGATTTGAAAACTCTATTTGATTTAGGTCCACATTGTCTGTAAAACGGAAAAGAATCTCACTGTTTCCACTTTGGACAGCATAGAAACATGTTTTAAGATCACAAATAACATTTGCCTCTAAAATGAGGTCTACAATGCAGATACGATTATACATGCAGGCCCTATTTAATGACGTATATCTCTGATTTTCTGATGAACATGATAATAAATACGCCACCCAATGACTATGTCCAGCCCCTGAAAAATGAACCAACATTGAGTCACCATTTTCATCGACATTGTTTTTCATAATCTTTATACATTCCTTATTTTGCTTTATCTCCTTTGTAAACTTAACCTCAGACCAAAGGGTCATATATGAAATACATCTGTATTCTGAAACTTTCTTTTCTTTAAAAATAACAATGATTCTTTCTATGAGGACTGGAAACAAATCTGGTGATATTTCTGTTGTTGTTGTTGTTGTTAAAGATAAAAACAGGGAGGGATCACAAGTGCTTAAAATATCTTCAGGATAATAATGACACAGATACAGAAAAAAACTTTCTTGTATAGAACTATGCGTAAATCTATATTCATTATCCATGTCATCATGATAAATATAAGACCCTTCATAAAACCTTACAGAATCTTGAAACTTGGATAAGGACGATACGTTTTCTTTTAATTCCATTATTCTTAAAGCTTTCTTCTTTTTCTCTCTATCTTTGCGAGGATTCTTCATTTTTTCATCTTTCACGCTTCCCCCACATAGTAAGATGTATATCAGAACGGCAGTTTTGTGTTCTTTGTCTTGTATTCTCAGCATTATTTCCTTTTGTAAATGTTCAAATGGGTTCTTCAAAACGTCACAGATGTTTTCTTTTCTCTGTGCAATTTTTTCAGATATTTTAATACACTGTGGAATGCCAATTGTAGAAAAAAGGTTTCTGGAATTTAATACTTCATCATCAGACACTATAGAATCATGTAATTTGTACTTCGACACAAAGTTTTCAAATTCTTCTCTATTTATTCTATTTTCTGTGTCAGATAAATCAACAATTGCATCTTCAAATACATTTATGTCCAAAATTGTGCCTTCACATTCCCGATAAATATCATTTCTTAAAGTGGCTATAAAAAAATTTCCATTTCCATCGTTATTTTCGGATAGAATAGTTTTTATCAAATCTTTCTGAGCATTAAAATATTGTATCTCTTCCTTGGACACAGACCTTTCACCAAACATATTATCAAGAAATATTACAAGTCTAGAAGAACTCGGCACCATTTCATAAAATTTCTTCAGGGAAAGCATCTGTAGTGGAAGTACCTGTTTTTCCTTCATCAGTGTAAACAGAATATGCTTAGCTATGGTTGTCTTACCGTCCCCCGGATTGCCTTTTACGAAAACACACCTTGTCTTCTCTAATACCTTGTATACCTTCTCATTTGCCCGAGTGGTTACGAAGAAATCACGAATATCCATTTCAAATTGCACCAGCATCTTCCTGGTTGTGTCTTTCAAGGATAAAAACAAGCATTATCATCATTTTTAAATAGATTCGATTTTAGGAAAAGAATTTCAAAAAATAACTTGGAATATCAAATCAAACTACTTACACAGAAGAAAAAAAAACGAAACTCTCTTTTCTGCAGTAAATAAAATTAATCAAATCGTTGTAACTTTGAATGATAATTACCTATCATGTTTTCTAAGTCTGTTCCTTTAAAGAAAAAAAAACACATAGATAATTGAATTACAATATTGAAAATAAGGAATCAGAGCAATTAAAAATCGATAAAGAAGCATTTTTGATATTAAAACTGTTTTTTATGTTTACGTATATAGACATCGTACAATGTGATATTTGATAGGCCATTTTCGTGATGAAATCATACCAATAATGGTCTAGATTCTGATCATTTATTGCCATTGCTGCATAAAGGGGGACGGGGCTTTATTTATACAAGAAAAGTTCACGGTGACTTCACCTCAAAATTGCTAGTTTTCATAATACCAGAAAAAGAAATAATTTCCTATTTAAAACTATCTTAGCGAAATAAGCAACATCAAAATTTGCAAATGCATTATTTTTTGTTGCTAGTTAAATTCCACACAGCATGTTATAAACAAATTACTGATAGCAATGGACTTGACGATATGGCGTACTATTTTGTTTAAATTGACGTATTTTATGTGCTGTGAAATACAGATCAAGTATTTTTTTTCTACACTGAAAAAATCATTTTACTATAGAACAGAATATTATTCACAGATTTTAGGTAAACAATCAATGCCAATTTTAAGGGTTTGTTTTTAATAATTATAAAAAAAAATAATTGAATTTATTCTTTCGTTTTTTTGTTTACAGGATTTGCATGTTAAACATCGAAGTGCCAAATATATCGCGAGTTCGCAAGGGCATAAAATTAATTGATTTTAACAGTTTTGAAGATAAATGAAGGATATTTCAATTATTTACTTGAATCATCTTCATGAACAAATTAAGGGTCAAAGTTCAGTTTTCATTTATTATATTCAAAGATTTTGTTTTTCAGAAATTGTAAAAGTGCAGTTTGAATGTAGGAAGGTTGACATTAATGCATCAGTATTAATTAATACTGATTAATAAAAAGTATCAAAAAGGTATCGATTTGTTCTCCTCTATTTTTCATTGATTCCTTAAAAAAATCCTTTAACAGTACTGCGATTCATATAATTGTCGGATATTCTATCAATAATTATTGTTAATATACCTCTGTTTATTTTTTCTATATAAAAATAAGACGAATAAACATGCTATTTTTTCTAAACAGTCTCTACCGTGAAATAGTTTTTGTGCTATTTGCCCATGGTGAATAGTCCTTAAACTATTCAACGGCAGCATTTCCCTCGCTTTTCATCTCTGAAAACTTCTGATTTTACATGGATTGTGACGTATATATTATGACGTAACAAAAGTAAAGTCAGCATCGGTATAATAAAACACCTATTTACTGACTACTCGAACAATAGCCTCGGCTGCGCCTCGGGAAATAGTTTGCTGTCTTGGGGGACGATAAACTTGGTATTGTCCTCATAGCAAGTAAATAGGTGTATACTATACATCCTTACTGAGATTTTCTTTGGATTAGGTATCAAAATGAAGGTTGAAATGGCTTACATATTAAAATTTTATGTTTTAGCCCTTGTTAGGCAAAATTAAGAGAATGAGAATTTGAATGTGAAATACATACATGTATACTGAGATCAAAATGTTAAAGAGATTGTTTTTATGAGAATATACCATTTACACTAATTTAAAAAGCAATGTATACTTAACAATACAAAATGTAATAAACTGGGGTAATTACATTTTGCGTTTTTACATTTTGCGTTGATCTCATTGTACAATGTAATAATGCAAAATATAATTTAACGATTTTTGGGTTATAACATTTTGTGTTATAATATTTTGCGTGGAGATCAACGATAAACGTACTTTTTTGTTCTTACATTTTGCGTCAATTAATTATTGCGTTTAAGACAAAATAAAATGTAATAAACCAATATGTAATAAAAAAAAATATATAGTTAATGTTTTTGGTTGTGTTACAACACAAAACATCATGAAATTAATTTAAATATAAAGACAATGAAAAAACTCATTTCACAAATTAGTTAGAACGGAGACAGGTTTAGTAACGCCTTTTATAGACATTACTAAATCTTAAAGTGACTTTTCTATGTTTGAACTGTACTCATAAACATTTATTTAACTTTGATTATAATAATATAATTATATAGAGATTGAGTATAGTTTTGATGTTGTCGACATGTGCACATTGATTATGAAATTAAAAGTGAATGCAGGTATAGGGTCGGGTGTTTTCTTCGTATGTTGATCATTGTATTACTATGGGCAAGCAAAAACAATCCAATTTATTATTGGAAAGAGAGAAAAAAAGTTTTGAAAACAGTTGGTGTTCAAAAGGTAACCTGAGGTTACATCAAGGAAGACAGAAAAAAATACATGCATGTCGAAAAAGAAAATAAATGAAAGGTATATATGTACACAAAGCATCAGGCAGACAGTTTGCTTCTTCGGTCCGACAAAACACATGTTGCCCTCCAACTCAATAAATGTACAATATCATCAAAATGTGATTTGTATACTTACTTTGAAGACTTGATGGTTTACAGAAAAACATATCTATGTCGCCTCTCCCTTTGTGCAGTTGATCATCGTGTTCTTTACCTTTAATAAGGAAATGAGGCATTTCTTTAAATGTGGATATAACAATAATACTTCAATTTCTTATTTGAATTTATCTGTCAATTTGGGTAAACGTTTACCGCTCGTAAAAAAATTACTAGGATCTCACTGTCTAATATTGTAGAAATATTGAAGGGAATTCGAAGGAGCCGACTTGGGTTTTATTTTGTGAAAACTACCATAGTAATAAACTTTTTATCTTTTATACCATATATAACTTACATTGACTTCAGTGTACGTGCCAAGTTTAGGAGAAATCTATACCGTTTGCGTATTTCAAGGGACCGGCTCTAAATAAAGGTACGTTTACCATATATAGGGTTATAGGAAAGTACTAGTTTTTGTTTTTTTTTTTTTTGCAGTTTCAAACAAATTTTACTACAATAGCCTTTTTGTTCAAACTAACATACATGTATATTATAAGTAATACTTTAATTGTATTTTATATGTAAGAAACACAAAATTCCCCCTGCTTGTTCTAGAGGGGGCATCTCAAAATGCCAAATATTAAAGAATTTTTCCTGTTTTTATAGAATACTACAGGATATGATGGATACAAAGGATGTATACCAAAAAATAATATGAGGATAAAAAAATCAAATATTCATAATTGTATTTCAAATTTTTATGGGGTTATGATTACATGTACGTGACTATTTAATGTGATTTACATCATTTTATGTAATTAAAATTGGCTTAATTGATAAAGTCACAGTGGTGGCAGAGTGCAACATAACCTATTGTTTCTGTATCATGTATAAATACGAGGGTTGTCACAGAAAAACGCGAACTTTTTGAGTATTTCAAATACTATTCAACCAAAAATAATAAATTTTGGCATGCTGTTTGGAAATCATCTTTTAGATATTCTGAGCAAATATTATAGGTCTGTGATGTCAGTTGCATATAAAAACAGCATTTAAATGATTTTAAATATCGGTGGTCGGCGCACAACATTTTTTTTACTTTTACAAATAACATTGTGTTTGAAGTTTTCGTTGTTATCATGCTATATGACAGTATAATGTTAAAAATTTTACTTACATAAATACGCTATGATTAGGTGTACATGTGTTTTTTTCATTTATTTGACATCATTAATGACAGTTATATGCACATATATACCAAAGCGCTTTGAATAAGACATTGTCAAAAATGGTGACGTTAAGCGGTAATGAGGAGCACCAAATTATCAAGCAACACTATGTTGAGCGGGATATTACTCCTGTATATAGAGAAAAAAATGTTAGCGATGAAAAAACACAAACATAATTTTGGGAACATGTATATATCTAGTAGAAGAGGTTTCAGGTTAACTTGACTGGTTATCAGATAGAAGAGAATAGACCACTTAAAAAAAGACGAAATGAAAAGACAATAGCAGGACATCTAAGGCCTACGTGAAGACCACTGTTAAATAATTCGATCAAGTAGGTTTATGATCAGGAATGCAAAATTGTCTATTGAGAGAATTAACTCCCCAGTCTTCTAGTAACACTAGTATTTGAGATGTATAATTTGGTAACAAAAACAAAATTAAATACATTGCCGAATGTGTGCTTTAAAAATGAATATTTATACACACAGATTTCAGAACAAATTCTTAAACACTACGAGATACGTCTTGACGTCGTCAGTGTTGCTCCGACAGCTGATTTGATAGATTCGTTTACGTGACAGGAAAATTTTATTTTTAGAGATACAACACTGAAATTTTTAGGCATCATTCAAAAGAAGTTGATCATGATGTATGCCAATTTTGAACTTTATAGTCTCAGTGAAACAAAAGATATAAAAATGTTCGCGTTTTTCTGGGACAACCCTCGTATATATAAGATGGAAGGCTCAGAAGGTTAAGGATAGTTAATTCATGAATGGGGGAAATGCATACTAATACGCCAGTTTCCAGATTGTAACTCTCCTACGATAGAGGCGCAAAAAACTATCCATTTCAGCATGGAGGTTGGACAGGTTGTCTCTGTAAACAATCGTGCGTAAATAAATGCTTATGGCTTTTAAAATTTATTTTATGTAATAGAAAGATAATAATGTTAAGCAGTGATGTATTTGATGATTTTATCAAGCTCAACTGTGTCTATTTGCAAATCTACTTTCAATTATAAGGTAATTGAAAACGGAGTAAACGTCGTGGTCTGAATAAAAAAAAGATTTTCTTAATTGTACAAACCATTTTTCTAAAAAGGTAGTGGATTTTGAGGTTATAATAAGGAAAAAAAAGCAATTTGTCATTTAGATTTCCGACGTGCAATGGTCAGATGAATGTATACCGTATATATTGGAGGTATATATCTCTTCTCCCGTCTGAAAAGTCTCACATCCACTGTTATTTTCTTTTTTGATCTGATTTTTTTGCTTTAAAAAATGACACCTTTATATTACTTCGGTTATTTTCGAGTTGAAGATTGCATCCTGACAATTATGTAGTTACGATAAACCAGTATATCGATGATGCAGTACATGTATATCTAGTAGAAATAAATATCTGTCCCACCTGTCTGTGAACGCGGCAACGAAACTCCCTTCCTCAACGAAAGAGCGCACCAAGGGAGATAATTTCGAAACTACATAAAAGTATGCTATAATGGAATATTGGGATTCGAACATAGTTAATTATGGATAAAATATTTTATCGGTATAAAATGGGCACTCAATCATTTATCATATTAGATTTGCAATATTTTATTTCAATGGATCTTCTTTTTAAATCAACATTATAATTAATGCTCATAATAACCAAGAAAGGAATTTAATTGTAAGATGATTAATAGAGTTACAAGTTCAAAGCTGCAAAAAAAGTCAAGTTGATTCAAAATAGAAATTTGCAAAATATCTCGGACAATTCTCCTTCCAAATTTATGTTATGCTTTAGTATATATGAGTAAATATGTACTAAGAGTAGATTTATATTCAAATATCCTTGATAATTTCTAATGTGTTACCTTTAAAATTGGAGAAAAAAAAACAAACAAAAAGAAATATGACATTTACATGTAATTACGCCATATACTTTATTTAAGATCTTAATGTTTTGTCTTTACTTTTTTGTCCATTAAATCCTTCAATATGTTTTTTTCTTGTATAAATCATGTCGTCTTGTTGATATTTGTCTATCAAGATGTCATTTTCCTTGGCATCATTCCGATTTCTTGATGAGTCTGGACGGCAATCCTGATCTGAAAAATTTGTACAATTGTAGTAAAAATCATGGCAAAGGTAACAGAAATGATGATTCTGTTGTCTGTTCTTAATGACTATTTTGACATTAATTGTTAGAACATAAGTTTTACATTGAATTGTTTACGGATGGATTATTCCGGTAACCCGATCATGGATATTAATTAAAGAAGATGCATAATCCTAAATAGCATCTTATCCCATCTTTGATTTCAGAGGTCTATGCTGACTCTTCTCATAATCTATATTGTTTAAATTGAATTCTTAGAAAGATCACTTCGTTATCGTCGTATTTCATTGACTCGTTAAACATCGTACACATTCTATGTTAATGACATTTAGACTTTCTGCCGTACTCTGTTTTCACCTTAATAGATATTCTGAACATAAACTTGAACTGATAGAAATATATCAAATAGCGAATTTACTATTTATCAATGACATGCTCTCAAAATTTTTGTCATTCTCCAAATTTTCCTGCAGACATTTTATTCTGAGAACTCCTTTGCATCGTTTTGTTCTCCACAGCACCAATATAAAAAAAAACAATTCCAAAAACGATCCCTGGAAGGATTATCGAGGGGACCAGTACAGGTACCAAATCTATCCCTTCCTGTATCTTTGTTGTTTGATTCTGTGCAGTATTTGTTTGGGATGTTGATACCTCTTTATTTTCGATTGTAACTCTGAAAGGAAGGAAAGCCAGTATAGCATGTATTCTTAAAGCCACACTGTTACAAATTCCAAGCCCTCTTATTCTTTTGCTTTATTAATATGTTTTGCAAATAAATTGCAAAATTACCGCTTCTTCTTCAGACACAATTCCTCGGACATAAAACATTTTAATACAGGTTCAATGCGGAAGCAATTTGGGACTGTCAGAAAAACACAAAAATACAATGAAAAATAAGAAACATTGCAAAAACTGGATAAAAACACATGAAAGAAAGAGAAAGAAAAGGGTAGAGAGATAAAACATTATATGAGATCATAACGAAGGTATTCTAATAAAATAAAATTGTTCGTAGATTAGTCAAACATTTTGCAATAATCTAACAGATTTAAATAAATCTCAGTATCAATCAAGAAACTTACATTTGTATAACTGGTCGGTGAAATAATATGTATCCGGACATCCATCAGTAAAATGAAGGCAAGTGTAATTGTCCAAGAAAAACGAAGAATCAAAAATAACACATTGACCTATAATACCGAAAACCCATGGCATTAGATTTATTAATTCGCATATTTTGCTTTCAGAAAAATGAATCAACTTTTTCTTACAATTCAATTTTTCTATTGAAATATCATTATAAACAATTCAATTTTTTATTGATATATCACTTAAAAGGATACGGATGCATTGCATGTATGCGTATTGAACCAATAGTGGAATGAATATTTGAAAATATGATATTGAAAGAATGGGCATAATAGTTCTTGAATGATGCAGAGAATATGAACCTTTTCCATATATACTCCTGATCTGTGGATAACAGAACTCCACCAGTTGTGAACGGTCTCTGGTGGCCAAACAGTGGTATCTATTCTTGAAGTCGTTTGATTTCATTGTACAGTTCAGTCTCATAGAAGCAGCCTCCCATTCAGTTATGTTGCTAGGACAGACATCAACAGTGAAGACTGGAAATCCTCTGAACCCATTTGTAAACTAAGAATACGAAAAGAAGGTAAGGAATGGTTTTTGCTTTATTGTGCCCTAAAAATTAAATATTCTCCAAAAGTTATATTGTTAGCCTTGACATAGATGAATATGATAAATTAATAAAGAATATTGAATGAAAGAGAACCATTCTGGATTCTTGGCCTTATTAAATTGGTACTTTTCTAATTTGTACGCAGAAAACACTGAAAATGATTCATTTGTCTGCTTATTTTCCTTTAGAAAATAGGATCTTGTCCCGTCGCTCAATTCAATTTTTTGATATATTGTGTAAAATCCTTAAAAAAATCACACAGATAAAATAATATCTTTCTTAGCAATCATCATAATCTCAGATTGCTAAGAGAAAAACAGTTCTTTGAATAATAAAAAAATGAATGCATTCTCAATACTTATGATTCTGAAAATATATTTTAGACCCATGTTTACGCCGCTTGCACTTTGCATGGTATTTTTATAACATGTATACACCTTCTCAATCTTTGTCTCAACAATATAATAATTTAATCACCAATACTACTTACGAATCCACTTTCCATGATAATCAAGAGAATGAATGATTTCATATAGGGTATCCTTCCAATCGTCATTTTCTGCAAAAAATGTAAATAATTGATAAAGTAGATTCAATATTTTTTTTAAATATTCAATTCACCAGATTTTAAACACAGGTAATATTAAATACATGTATATCCATGAATTGGACTATTCCGTCAATTTAGTCAAAATCTCATATAGTTCGGTAACAGAAGCGTCGCACATGCAATAACTAAAAGTTGATAACTTTAATTAAACAAATGATATATGAGGGCTTTTCAATAAATAATGTCCTCGGTGCTCAAAAAGAAGCAAACGTCGCTTTTCAATGATTTAGTCACCATGATTTTACTTATTAATCTCTTTTAATTCAAACACATGTCCGTATCATGTTTTATCCAATTTCTGATTGTTTTTAAAACTCATTTTTGGGTATGACCCTAAGTATACTGGAGAATGGCAGATCCAATAACTTCATGGACTTGTTTTTTCCTTCTGAAAGGTTTTTTTTCAAGTTTGGAAATAGAAACAAGTAAAAAGGTCAAAGATCTGGCAAATATTGTAATGTGAAAAAACATTAACTTTCTGTTTATCCCGAAAACCCCTTAACTCTTCAAGGCATGCGGGTTTGGACGCTGTCATGAAGAAATTCAATGTAGTGGATTCCTGATTCTGGGTCCTTCCTCTAATAAACATTTCGATTTTCTAGACTCCTCCAGATATTAAACTGTCTCCCCGAATACGAATTTGAACAACAGTACCACCTATATTTAAGAAAATTGCATATAAATCTGTCTTTGTGCTCTTGCATAACTTTGATTTATTCAGACCTTCGCCGTTTTTATCAAGTACAACTTATAGTAAATTTTGTTTTGATGATTTTTAGCAATAGATTCATGTTCCAATATCTTTTTGAATATAAAACAAACGTGGATAACAACAATTACTGATATTTCAAAAGAATTGTTAAGACTTTCGTACACACTTTCGTTTTCACTCATTTTTCAAGATTTAGGGTAACCTCTGAGTACTACGCTTTTTTACTGTCAAACGTTTCTTCAAAACAGTGTAAATTACTCCCGATATGATGTCTATCAAATATGCTATGTGTCTTAAAGTCAATCATACATCATCAAATATTATTTGTTTAAATTTGGCAAACAGTATATAAGTTGTTATAATTTTTGTTGGCAAGGAGGGGACCCATTTTTTATGGCCATTATATAGTTTTTCATCATTGAAATCCACCTGCTCATTTGTCTATAAAACAGGCATCGGTTGCTGTAAATGACACATATTTCTATGAATATTTCTTTTGGATTTTTAACAAGTTTTACAGCAGCTTTAATGTAGCTTTTATTTTCACTCTAGTTTACTGATACTTTACCATACATTTATAATGCAGTGTCTCGAAAAGCCCTTGTTTTCCAGCTTCTCACGATGAAACTATGTGTTGAAAAGTGTTCACATAAAATGTTTTAAATTCAGTAAAGATTCAATAATGAGAGAAAGTCAAGTTTAATGTCATATTATATCTGTTTTGTGTGTCATGCAGTTCAGGAAATTATTTATTGAACAACCCTCGTACACATTAGATTTGGGAAAACATTTTATGACACTGCAAGTTAACATTTTTTTTAATAACATGGGAACATTTTGTAGATTTTAAAATAATTCTCTACGCTAATTTTTCACCCAGCATTATAAAATTTTCCATTTTACAAATCTTAAAAACTTTGTGATACTGAACCTCCCTACTTAACGACATACCATTGTATTCAATAACCTCACAATAATTCAGCTTAATATTATCAGAGACCTTTCGAAACTTTAGAATTACATCCACTGAATATTTTCTCCTTTCTTAAGACAACATTTTGCGTTAATCAGTGCATGAACTACGATAGGCATGTCATCTGTACTGATTTCTTGATCAGTGGCTGTTCCATCAATAAAACGAACAAAGTCGTTCGCATCATTAATAAGATAATTGATCTTTTTAATCCTACCTTAAATGATTATTTAAGCATAATTAGATAAATACAAACAATAAAATATCTAATTTTGGTTGTTAGTACGAGAATGACTGTTGCAGCTATTGCAGAAAAAAATTACATAACCCGGTTATGTATTTTTTCTGCAACAGCCCCGACATTTATTTTCTCACTAACAACCAAAGAAAGCATTTTATTGTTTAAGTGACACTGAACCTCCCAACTTTATGACATACCATCTTATTCAAGTATCTCTGCATAAATAATCTTAAATAGAATATATATAATTCCTTGCACATAAAAGGGATAATTGAAATGCAATTTCAAAATTGATTTAGCTTTTTTTTTAATTTACCAATGACATTTAATGTATTTTTCAATATTTCTTCGCACAACGCTTTTCGGGGTATCGACATCTCTTGCATTTTAAACAACAGTTCACACATACGAGTTAGGAGAATGTGGGTCTACCTGAAGTATTTATAGATTAAATTTCTTTTTCTTTCATTTTGATTCGGTTCAATATTTTTTTCATGGAAAATAAGCCTTTTTATTAAATTAAAATGTCATTAGGCAGTAAGCATTACTTATATAATACTCTCAGAATGATTGAAGATATTGATTTATACAAAAATACTATTATTTTCATCATGAAGTCTTTTAGTATGATCGAGATAGATAAAAATAAAAAAATATAAGTACATGTTACATATTTTATGATATGTATTGAATGGGACTGATTCAACTTAATAAAATTTTGTTCTGACATGATAACATTAAAGTTCTTGCAAAAGAAAAGTAAGGATGTAATATCTTTTGTACTTTACATCATACATTTGAATGTGAACTTTCATAGAATTTCGATTTATGAAAATGCTATTTCAGAAATGTTTTATATATCTTCAGGGGGTCTTATTGGCACCTAAAATTTTAATAACCTAATTATTATCTATAAGTCATTTGAGCAGTTGAAATTTAGTTGGCGATCATCAAATTCCAAACTTTTAATTTTTTAAACATTTTTATCTGGCGAGGAAACCAGAATCTTTATCATTGCAATCCACCTCTTTCTCTCCCTAGGGTTCACCAAATGAGTCCATATATCTAAATTGACAACGAAAAAAATATGAAAGTGACTAAAACATTGCATTGGCGACATTTTTTTTTTTATTTTACATTTTTCACGAAAAACCAGCTCGCGCCAAGATTTTAGAGGTCACTTCGAGACCTGATTCTTTATATCAAAGTTTAAAAGATCCGGACTACAAAGTCGTCGTAGAATTTGTCTATTAGGTCCCCTTTTTTGTTTCTCTCATCCTTCTACACCAAACCTAAATTATACCGTAGCTCACATCAGATGTATCTAGAAAATGTTATGCAAATACATATACCATATTATAAATATATTCTCCAAGGTGACAGGAAAGCCCTGAAGTGTTATGTCGCCCATACCTGCAGAACGTAGCTCACCGAAAAAATATATTGACAGCTACAGTGCCACCTATTGAAAAAAATGTGTATTTATAGTGCACAAAAAAATGCGCTGTTTCTCGATGCATTTCTCCATGTTTTTACACTGCCATCTTTAAATATTACTAACCGTGTGTTCCTAACATATTCTTTCACTATTTCCACAACAAAACATTCCTTATAAATGTTGTTAATAGCCCTCATGGTCCTGAAATTGAGATCCTCGAAAATATCGTCTATTCATACTGCCATTATGGATTGCAAGATAATTCGGTCCAACGCACTTCGAGAGTACTTCAAAGAGGAGTATAAGGATTTTTTTTAGATTTATCTTTTTTGCAATTTAGGTAAGAATTTGGAAGAATTAATCCAGAACTAAGCGCAAATTTTTGTGCGCAATAAATATGAAGTTTTTACAATAGGTGGTACTGTAGCTCTCCGGTTGGTCTATTTTTCTTTCGGAGAGCTACAGTTCTGCAGCTATGTCGCCCGATGCCGAAGTTTTTTACAATTATACTACTGAAGTTTTAAGTTTTATTATTCATTTAAGAAAAATAACATTGTCCTTTTAACCGTTACTGATATATGGAATGAAATATTGAGATAATGAACAGTATTAATCTCAAATGTAAATTTAAACAAGTGAAAAATATAAAGATAGCGAACTGAATTCAAGCTCATTTTTTTTTTTTTTGAAGAAGTATAATACAGAAGAAGAGCGTATATGGACCTCTAAAACATCAGAGGTTGGATCAGGTGCCATGGTGGCTTGAATCCCCTTTTGACAAAGTTTTGACTGCAAATTTCAGCTAAAAAAATCCAGGTCACTTTAGTAGAGGTTCAATTAGAAATGATACGATTACTTTTCGTTGCATTTCGATTATTTAAATGCAATGACAATCTTTGGAATAAACGCATCGAAGCAGATCCTACTAATGCAGCCACATTGCTCCTAACTTATATACAGAGTGAAAAGAGAAGCTTAAGGTACAGTAATATATACAGGTTTATCATGGATGCTGGGTTTTTTTTCGGCCAGTCACGGGTGACAATATAGGAGCCTGATGTCGATTTGGAGGTAAGATAGGTTTAGTAATACGCATTTTTCGGAGGGGTTGTTTAAATATCAAAAATCAAGGTCCATGTATTTAAGACTTTTCAGAGTATTTCCCCATAATCATTTATTAAAACATTTTTCGATATGCAATATATTTAAGCTTAAAATAACGTACCAAAAGACTTAGCATGGAATTGCTTATATAGACCTTATTAATATACATGATAGCATTTATTTATTCATTCAATAACTGCTCTTAATTTTAAACATTGCATATAAAGTAAATTACAAGTTGCCGTCCTTAAAAAAGGACTGCAATACGTGGACCATATGCATGTGTTTCTAACCGAAATTCAATTTAAGAAAATTTCTAGATGTAGTAATTATTCATATAGGTTTGTTTAACATTTTCTTATCATGATAAACAGTCTCGTTTAAAGTCATCATTTCGTAAATTCTATGGTCGATACAATGACCTTGTCAGCAAATACAATTTATCATTGAGTCAAATGCTGACTGAGTTTTTCATACCAATTGTTAGTCCATTATTTATACACTGAATTGACGACGGTTTTTTCCGTTATTTCCTGATCATGACAAGGAGCACAATGCGGTTGTGACCGGTCGGAAGGGGATGATCACTCCTCCATGGCACCTGATCCCACTTCTGATGTTTCGGAGGTCCGTGTTTGCTCTGCTCTTATTTTGTATATTGTTTAATGGACGTTGAGATTGAATACTGTTCGTTATCTCCATTTCCTTCCTTTAATCATCTGCCTACTTATGACTGGTCATAGTCTCAAAGCAAAAGTGTTAAATTTTATCTCCGATTAGCCTTTAGTTGTTTAGTTTGTCAGTTTGAAAAATAGGGCTATTTTGATACATGTAACCTATAATGGCTCGGACCTTAGACCTGTTAAGGATTTATCCATAAATATACCAGAGAAAAATTCTAAGATTTGATGGTACACGAGTAGTACAGTTCTGTAGTACGCAGATTTTTTTTCGGAGCCCCCACCCTCCCCCACATTAAAAACCGTTGCTACATACCTCTATCAAACTGTATTTAGATAGCTGAAAAATCAAATTATTTTGCGAGCCTTCATGCACAAAACTAAAGGCTCAAGTGAGCTTTTCTGATCAAAATTTATCCGTTGTCCGTCGTCGTTGTCGTCGTCGTTGTAAACTTTTCACATTTTTCATCTTCTTCTCATGAACCACTGGGCCAGTTTCAACCAAACTTGCTACAAAGTATCCTTGGGTAAAGGGGATTCAAGTTCGTTCAACCACAGGAGTTCGCGTACCTATCAATTATACCGAAATTTTCTGGAAATAAATTTCCCGATCACACCCAATCCCCATGGTACAGAGGTGAGGATATTCAGACCTCACACCTAGGTATGACTATGCCCAGTACATCACAGCATCATAGTATCGCCATGTCATCGACTTGTAGTCCTGCCTATCTCGATACCACAACCTTGGAAGGTTGGAAGGGAGGGGGAGAGGTTAGCACATGTGCATGGTACAGCCAAGCTGGGACAATATACTAGTCAGCCTGTCCCGGCGCACCAGGATAGCAGCATTAATAAACCCACACAGAACACCAGTAGGGCAGCTGCTGTGAGCAAGCCCAGGTACAAGGACCTCAGGTATGATGGTAAGACCAGCTGGAAGGCATTTCTGCATTAGTTTGTGAAGATATCTCGCAGTCAGCTGTGGACTGAAGAGGAATAGCATGACCAGTTCTGTTTTTCCCATGAAGGGGCAGCAAGCGAGTATTATACCCTTCTGTTAGAAACCAGTAACCCTCTCCGCCTAAGTGAGATCTTGCAGAGATTTGAGAAGCGTTTTGGCTCCTCTGCCGCCGATCTCACTCATCAACTTAACTTTCAGTCTGCCAGCCAGAACCCTTGGGAGTCACTACATCAGTTGGCCGACAAAGTCCTGACTTTGGCGACACGAGCCTTCCCCAGTGTGCCCGATGTGCACACTCACGCTATACCTCGGCTATGCTATGGAGCTGAGGACAGAGATGCTGGTATTTACGCACTTGATGACATCCCCGGACAGTGGACGTGGAACACATGCAATACTATCAGCACTCCCGGCGTCACAGGCCTAAGCCATCAAGGGAAATGAGAAAGCTGGATTCTGCTCATGACCTTAAGTAGATTGATCCCGGGAAAATAAATGTTGCTGCTGGGGAGGAGCTTAAAGCCCTCCAGAGGAGGATAGAAAAACTAGAGGAGTTGATAAGGCAGAGGGAAGCTGCCCCCCTTCTGAAACATCAGAGGAGTGGTACCCCGTCATCCAGATGGACGGAGCGGGACCGGAAGCCTGCTGTATGCTTTAGGTGTGGAGAAGTGGGGCACTTCCATAGAGATTATCCCACCAGAGCTGCAGAGAAGACAGTGCCTACTGACGGGCAAAGGGGCGGGACCAGTATGGGAGGACTCCCTGTGGAGACGTTCCCTAGGTCGGATTCCAAGGAGTTGGGGATCAGTGTTTCCCGTTTCTGTGTGCGGCGCCGGCACAAGCGCCGCAGGCTGAAAGATCAATTTGGGATGCAGCCATCACCGGAGCTTTGCTTGGCTGAGGAGGAAGTGGCCACCATGGAAAAGGAAGTGGGGACTGTAACTCCCCACTTCACTCTGGAGTCGTTTGGACCAGCTATGGTTTGTGATAAACCCAAAGACCTGGGGAGGATGGACCCATGTGGTGTTGATCTTATGTCACGAGCAGGCATGGGTAATTCCTGGTCACCCGTGGCAGTGGGATTGAAGGAGCCCTCTATACCCACTGTGCGGTTATGCGGATATAAAGGCTTAATGGTTGGCCTGTGCGTGCAAGGCATGGAGATTACAGCAGTAGTGGATACATGGGCTGAGGTCAGCTTTTTGTCGACCAAATGTATGATAAGCTGGAGCCTAAGCCCCCAATCTTAGAATATGTGACCATGAGACAGGCCGAAGAAAACACCGAGTTTGAAGGATTTATAGTTGGGCCTGTCACTCTGTGTATTGGTCAGCAAGAGCATGAAATGGAACTTTATGTTGCCCAAATACAGGACTCTATGTTGCTGGGCATGGATTTTCTCCGTGCCCGGAAAGCCTAGTTAGACTTGGGGAAAGGCACCCTTACTATGGGGGATGAGGCCATAAAGGTGGAGTTCAGAAGGTCTGGTGGTATTTCAGAGGAAGGAGTGACCTTGACAGAAGGCCAACTAGTTGAGGCAGACAGGCATATGTCTGTTCCCCGTTTAGTTATGGACGTTGGAAGTGTGGCGCCTCTGATCCATCCCGGAAGTACACTAAGTATACCAGGCCAGGGAGTAGAGATGTTTGGAGAGTTCCTCTTGGATTCTGCCATACAGGATATCGGTGTCGAATCACTATCCCTAGGACCAGCCCAACCTTCTCTTAATAAGGTGGCCTATGGTCATCTTTCCTGGGGATTACCGAGTTGTGTGGGTAGGGGCCCATACCCAGAGGTAGAGGTCACCAAGGACCATGTTGCAGAAATGGGGACAGCCCCGTATGATTCAGGCAGTCCCTGGTTGTCTGATGAATCGACACCAGATGAGAAAAGTACTTGTCGCTTGTACAGATCAAGGCGGAGGCGTGGGCGACGCCGGAGGGCAAGTTTGCCCTCCAGAGCCTAATGTGTAAGTTTTGTCAGTTTCTGAGTTGTTATTGGGCCTGGTGACCTTGGCCCACTCGGTGAATGTTATACAGAAGTTGTTAGAGGTTGACTGGGAATTATCCCAGAAATACCACCTGGTAAATTTGTGTAAATCCTTGTAGTGGTTTAGACTGGAGCTTGCTCCGGCACTTGTTATTCTTGGGCAGTTAGTCTGGGTGGGCGTTTACAGCGCCCCAACGATGGAGATGGTTCTGGACCCTCTTTCCTGTGGTAGAATCCAGCCATTCAAAAAACAGGGGGAGTTTAGTATCTGTGCGACTGTCCCGCGGTACGACTTACTGTCTGTTTTACGTCAGACGGCGGGATAGTCGCACTCCCTCTCTTTTACACTTGGATGCCGAGCAGACAGGACGTGTCTAGGACAGCAGCAGAGCGGGAAGTCTACCCGGGCCAGAACCCACTGTGTTTGTATATATGTTGCATGATAATAAATATATTGTAAAGCACACCCCTAGACGGTTACCTTAATGTCAAGGCTGTCGCAAATTAATCTGCAATCGAAAATTATAAAACACAAACCAATCTTTTTGGAAGTGACCATTCTTTATGGCTGTTAATGCATATGATTTCAAACGCATGTTTTGCAGCAGTAGCGTCGACATTTCTCCACAACTTCGCTCAAATATTCGTTGTCCGCTACGCCATGACGTGACGTCACGGGCTACTCCATTTACACAAAAAGGAACAAAACTGCCTGAAATGCTAATCTAGATGATTGAGATCATATGCGAATAGAAACCAGAGACAAGTTAGTAGACATTCAAGAAAATTTAAAACAGGGAGGTACAAGTACTTGTACTCTTATCTAAAAGTAATATCATTATCTCTAGTTAATTGTGTATGCTTCTTTGATTATCAAAATTAAACAAAATTAAGAAATTTTAGGTATATAAATGTAACAAAATTTGACATTGTTTTTTTGGTTCCTTTTGGGTAAATTGACCGCCCATGACGTCACGTCATGGCGTCGCGGACAACGGTTGCACTCCTTGTGTTATTAATATAGGTATTACGTATCTTTTTTATTTACTTAAAATCTCGGCAAAATTGATGGGTACGCGAACTCCTGTGGTTCAACAGAAGGGTCACACACCCTTTTCCAAGGGAAGATAATTATGAATCAGAGAAAAATAAATGGTATTTAAAAAAAAAAAATTCTTCTCAAGAACCACTGGGCCAGGAAAGATGAAACTCATGTGGAATCATCCTTAGGTAGTGTGGATTCAAGTTTGTTCAAATCATGACCCCTGGGAGTAGGGTGGGGCAAAAATGGCCGATCAAATTTTTACATAGGAGTATATAAAAAAATCTTTAAAAATCTTTTTCTCAAGAACCATTGAGACAGAAAAAATAAAACTCATGAGAAATCATCGTCAGGTAGTGTAGATTCAAGTTTGTTCAAATCATGACCCCGGGGGGTAGGGTGAGGCCAAAATGGCCGATCAAAGTTTTACATAGGAATATATTGCAAAAATCTTTCAAAATCTTCTTTTCGAGATCTGCTGGGCCAGGACAGATGGAACTCATGTAAGATCATCCTCAGGAAGTGTAAATTCAAATTTGTTCAAATCATGGCCCCGGGGGTAGGGTGGGTCCAAAATGGCCGATCAAAGTTTTACATAGGAATATATAGGAAAAAATCTCTAAAAATCTTCTTCTCAGGAACCATTGAGACATTAAAGATGAAACTCATGTGAATTATCCTCAGGTAGTAAAGATTCAGATGTGTTCAAATTATGACCCCCGGGGGTAGGGTGGGGCCATAACGGCCGATCAAAGTTTTCCATAGGAGTATATAGGGAAAATCTTTCAAAATCTTCTTCTCAAGAACCACTGGGCCAGGAAAGATGAAACTTTTGTGAATTATCCTCAGGTAGTATAGATTCAGATATACTCAAATCATGACCCTCGGGGGTAGAGTGGGGCCATAATGGCCGTTAAAATTTTAACATAGAAATATATAGGAAAAATCTTTGAAAATCTTCTTTTCAAGTACTTCGAAGCAATGATAAGTGATATTTATTGGAATCAACTTCATGTAGGGTAGATTCTAGTTTGTTCAAATCATGACCCCCTGGGGGGTTAAAATTCAAGCCCCCCTCCCCCCTCAGTTAACCTTTGAGTTCTGATCTGATATGTGCTTTTTCCTAGCTGATGTTCTCAGGTGAGCCCTGTGGTCCCTGGGCCTCTTGTTTGCTCTGGAATATTGTTCATTACCTCCATATTTTTCATTCAGAAGAATTAATAATTGATCTAGCCTAGATGAAAAGTATACATATTCATTAAAAATTACATTTTATATTGACTTAAGCAAAATGTAGAATTTACACTCTTCAATGAATATGAAAAATCTGCTGTCTTGATTTTTTTTAATTATTGAGTCGGCTCGCGAAGCGAGATGATCCTTGTCATTAGCGCCATATCAAGGCGGATTTGCCAAATCACTACCTTCTTTTTGTATTCCTACATCGGTTGCAAAAAATCCTGTGAATTAATACCTTGAAGTCGTAAAAAATAATTTTTTGAGTGAGTTGAATTTTGGATTGTGTTGAAATATTGTTAACAATTCTATATTTAAGTATTTTTAAAACTTTTATTTCGGTATTCAAAAATAAAACATTGTATACACATGACATGAGTATGAATATATGCCGAGTGCACATTTTAAGGGGTTTTCTCAAAGTACATAAAGGTATCACATCTAGAAACCCTGTAAAACTTATACATATCCTGCCTCGGAGTATTTGAAAGTGATTTTGTATGAAAATGGTGAAATGAAAGAGAATATTTAGAATTAATTTGATGAAAATATTCCCCACAGAACCGATTTCTATACTCTCGCTTTAAAATTATTTTACGTACGACTTGATGTTAATATTAAATCACGTGACATTTTCCGCGGGAAGCTGTACATGTAAACAGACAACAATCAACGGAAGCAGAGTTTGTGGAGACAATCACTGAATCAGCAAGAGTTGCAAGAGTAAGTCATTGTTTTTGTTTAATTATCTCTTGTGTCTTGTGCAAATTATTGTATTTAGTATTGATTGACAACGGTTGTTAATTCAATTGTTTGCTATTCCTGCACCTCGCTTTAATGTATACACTGTAGTACAAAACCTGATACGTTTATAATACGTACCTAACGCTCACTTAAATAACTCGGTGTGCTGCGGAAATTAAAATTTTTAGAGTAAACATATTTAGGTGATGAATTTCATACGATGCGCATAACTTTTTGCATAATTTAAGGTCGTATACAGCCGCTGTTTTTGTGTTATGTTTTGTAAGTTTTAACTCTCAACTCTCAGAAGTGAAAGTAGTTCCGGTTCATTGCACACGATTCTCTTTGGAGAAGCATCTTGGAGATTGTCTTGGAGATAAGGATGTTTACAGAGTCTACAAAAATAATCTTGACAATTGACTTTGGAGTACTTGACTTAGGAGTTTAAACTTGGAGACAGAGAATAAATATCAACTTCTTGGATACAAAACAATTGAGACCATTTTGTATTATTGAAAATTTTTGTTGTCATTTGAAAATCTATAACTTTTCTGACTAAATAAAAAAAAAAATGGGTGTAGATTTAAATACATGGAGATGTAGAATTGGATGTCATTTCGGGATCCATAATTCCACCAACAAATTGATCCATTCTTCTCAGTTAATGAAAACAAATTTGGTTGAGTTTCAATGTTCACAAGTATTTATTGCTCTGTGCCATCCTTTTAGTACTGTGTGGTGATGTAGAAGAAAATCCTGGCCCCACTTCTACAATATTTCCCTTGCAGGGTAATTTGCATCAAGGGCAAGATATATTTAGTGATGATTCACGTGGAAGACAATGTGTACCTTGTTGTTTGAGTTTTTTCCTTCAATTTATGTTGAAACCATTGAGTGAGAATGTGTGGCATGCCTCTGATTTAGATAGGGTATTGTATATTGGAGATTACATCTACAAATCCTCGAAAAACATAATGGAATCTCAACATGAATATTTATTGCTAACTGATGTTCCAAAATATATCTGTTTTAAAGAAAAGGCATCGTCATGGAGTGTCAGAAAAACATATTTTGGAAACATATCAAATAATTACAATGGAGACTATCCTTTAATGCGATTAGAATTTGCTTTAATGGCATCATTATCTATTGACAAATATGCTGTGTTCATTTGCAAAGGCAATGCTATTGGTATCTTGCATTTTAGGGAAGAATTTTTAGTTTTTGATTCTCATAGTAGAAATGATCAAGGTCTTTGTAGCAGTAACGGAACAAGTGTAATTATCAAGAAAAACAACGTAGCGGAACTAAGTGCACATATAAGGTCACGATTTATGTCATTAACATCACATGAAGATTCCTTAAATGAACAATTTGAGCTCCATGGACTTAACTTGATAGAAATTTCAGCATCATCTGTAGCCAGATATAAACGCAAAGGAATAAAAGTTTGTAATGTACCAAATGATTTGGATAATTCAAGAAAGTTATTAACCTTTTCCTCAGGTGGTAACACAAGTCAATGTGTAAACACTGAACAAGCAAAAATCCCTTTGATAGATTTACCATTTCTTGTTCCCGATGATTCCCAGAATTGTAGAAAAAGAACATTGAATACGACAAGCACAAGTACAAGTGTTTCTCAACCAAAGAAAAAAAGGCTTGGTGATCCACACTCTGACATTGTAGTTGAATTTCATAAGATGGTTTCAAAAGGACCTGAATATGTGTGTACTTCTTGCAGTCAAGTATTTTTCAGACATTCTGTGATCTACATGAACAGAGATAACTACAAAGAAAATTTGACTGCACAGTGTATTAAGGGTACTAAAAGTGTTTGTAATAAAGAGTACATTTGTAATCATTTTCATGGGTATATGAAAAAAAATAAAGTTCCACCATGTTCTATTGGTAATCAAATACAATTTCCTATAAGCCCCATTGAATTGCAAGAACTTACACAATTAGAACAACTCCTTATATCTCCGAGAATCCCTTTCATGAAAATCAAAGAATTACCCAGGGGTGGACAATTGGGGCTTAAGGGAAATGTTGTAAATGTTCCTGCAGATGTAAACAAAACTGTTAAATTAATTCCAAGAAACATGAGTGAAAGTGAAACAATTCCTGTCAAATTTAGAAGGAGTTTAAATTTCAAAAGTTACATAGCTTTTGAACAAGTACGTCCTGAGAAAATAATAAAAGCTGCTAAATGGTTAGTATCTCATAGCAAATTGTTTCAGAATGAGGGTATTTTGGTAAATGAACAATGGTCACCAGTCTCACAATATGATGACAAAATTTCTCAGGAAAATGTGCATAATGATAATGGTCAAAATAAAGGGCTAATAACGGAGACTGATACCCTTGAAGATGATGATACACAGGACTGTGCTGGAAATTGTGACACTCTTTTACATCCTGCAGACTTCAGGGAGTTTAATAGGATACTTAGTATCGCTCCAGCAGAGGGAAATCATCCATTAAGCATGTTTCAAGACAGGTTTTCTGAGTTTCTCTGTTTTCCAACAATATATTGCGGACAGCCAAGAGAAGACAATAATAAAAGCGAAACTCCTTTGCATTACAACACTATCTGTAAATGGGAACTTAGAAATATTGATAGAAGGGTAGCACAGAATGTAACAAATATTTTTTACAAGCTAAAAAAAGTTCAGATTAAACAAATTGCTGATAAAGTATCATTGGCAATGAGAAAATGTAAACTTAAGGATAGGAAAGTTACTGACGCTGAAGTGCTGTCTTATGATTCTGTAAACCAAATTCTGAAGTTGAATGAGGGTTACAAAGTACTAAGGACTCTTCGAGGATCACCACCATACTGGGAGCGCGCAAAAAAGGATATCTTTGCAATGATCCGACAACTTGGAATTCAAACATGGTTTTGCTCTTTTTCCTCTGCTGAAACTAAATGGTTACCACTTCTTCATTGTCTTGGTCTTTTGATAGTTAAAAAGAATTACTCAGATACAGAATTATTGAATATGCCATGGACAGCGAAATGCAAGCTTATTCAGTCAGACCCCATAACATGTTCTAGGTATTTTAACCACAAAGTCCAAATATTTCTCAATGATGTTTTATGTAATAAGACCCAACCAGTTGGTAAAATCAAGGACTATTTCTATCGTGTCGAGTTTCAGCAAAGGGGTTCTCCCCATATACATATGCTGGTATGGGTAAATGATGCTCCTTCAATTTCTAAACATAGTGCTGAGGAAGTTGCTGATTTTGTTAACTTATACATCACATGCAAGAAAAATAACAACATAGCAGAACTGGTGAATTATCAAACACATAGACATGCTCATACCTGTAGGAAGAAGAATCAGGCAATTTGTCGATTTGGGTTTCCATTGCCACCTTTGGACAAGACAATGATTTTGCATGGACTGGGGAAAGAAACAGAAAACTATGAAAAAGCTAGAGAAGATTTTAAAAGTATTGAATCGGCACTTGAAGAGATGAAATTGGGAACAGATGTTGTGATGGATTTTCATGAGTTTTTGCTGTCTTTGAATTTATCTTATAAGGAATATGTGCTTGCTTTAAGGTCAGATATAAAGGAAGGTCAAGCCAAGGTTTTTTTGCAAAGGAATACATCAGAAATAAGAGTAAATAATTACAATGAAACTTTGCTTAAATGTTGGGAAGCAAATATAGATATCCAGTATATTCTTGATCCCTATGCATGTGCAGCATACATTGTATCTTACATATCAAAGGGACAAAGAGGAATGTCAAATTTACTACGACGTGCATGTGAGGAAGCAAGAGATCATGAAAGCGACATCAGACATCAGGTTAGGAAGGTTGGTAATGCATTTCTGAGTCATGTTGAAGTTGGTGCACAAGAAGCAGCATATATACTATTACAAATGCCTCTGAGGAAAGCCACAAGAGAGTTCACATTTATGAATACCAATGTTGAAAGTGAGAGAGTTGTGTTGATTAAATCAAACTCGGTTTTGAATGACATGCCCAAAAACTCGACATCTATTGAGGCAGATAATAATATCAAAAAATACCAAAGACGACCATCTACAATGGAAAAGTACTGTTTAGCAGAATATGTAGCATTTTTCAATATTCAGTTCCCAAAGAAAGAAGATGAATATTATAAAAGAAATGATGCAGAAGCAATGTCTTTTGAGTTACCAGAAGATAATTATGAGTTGGACACAGTTGATGACCCTGATGACATTGAAGGCAATGAGTTAAATGAAGAGAACAGTCTTGGAGATGCAAATCGCATGGTTTTAAGTGAACGTGAAGTCCATTTTGCAAGGGATGGTTCTATCTTAAAAAGAAGGAGAATTCCACGCATAATATATTCTTTTGGATTTAATAAAGATCATGATCAAGAGAATTATTACAGGGAATTATTAATGCTTTATATTCCATGGAGAAAGGAGAATGCAATCAATAAAGACTGTAATTCATATAAAGAAAGATACCATTTATGTCAAAGTGTCATAGAGCAAATCAGGGAAAAATTTGTACATTCAAATGCAATAAATATCTCTAAGCTTGAATCAGAAGTACGGGCAGACTATGAGAATGCTTTTCCTGTAACAGAGCTCCAGCACAATGATGAACTAGATACGCATGATGGAACACAAAATTCAGAGGAATTTGGTTGTTTTAACCCAGGTCCTAATGTTGAACAAAACTATGATTTAGGAGTAGAATTTGGAATTGGTAGAAGACAGTTACCTAATAATGATGAACAACTTTCAGGAGAAACGTTGGATAATGAGTACACAAAGATAATTCAATCCTTAAATAAAAAACAGAAGGAATATTTTTACCATGTTCTTCATTATATTAAGACTGAGAAACAACCTATTTACAACTTCTTGTCAGGAGGAGCAGGAGTTGGAAAAAGTGTCCTTTTGAAAGCTCTTTATCAAGCTTTGTTGAAGTTCTACTCTCATAAACCAGGTGAAAACCCAGATAATTGTCAAGTTTTGGTTTGTGCTCCAACAGGAAAAGCAGCTTACAATGTAGGGTGACTTACTGTTCATTCTGCCTTTAATATACCAGCTGACCAAGGTTTTAAATTCAAACTATTAGATATGCAACAATTGTGTACATACCAGACAAAATACAAATATCTAAAAGTAATATTTATTGACGAAATCTCAATGGTAGGAAAGAGAATGTTTAATTTCATCAATCTAAGACTGCAGGAAATCATGGGAAGTACCAAACCATTTGGAGGAGTTTCAATAATAGCTTTTGGAGATTTATTCCAGTTGAAACCTGTAATGGATTCATGGGTATTTGCCACAGGGTATAATACTGGTGGTGAACTCGAAATTTTAGGTCCTAACTTGTGGAAAGATTTGTTTTCGTTTTTTGAACTCACCAAAATAATGAGACAAAAGGATGATCTTAGATTTTCATAGTTGTTAAACAGACTTCGAGAGGGTAATCAGATTCCTGATGATATTGAACTTCTGAAAGAAAGAGTGATATCATGTGACAATGAAAGCACATTAAAAGTACCATATTTATTTACAAAGAAAAAGCAGGTAGCACATTACAATGGACAAGTTTTTGATGAGTCAAGTCCAAGCAAAAAGACTGTTGTAGAAGCTATTGATTCAATTTCTGGGGAAATGTCGCCACAAATGAAGAAAAAATATTGTCAAAAATACCACTTGATGCATCAAAAACTAAAGGATTGTCAAAGTATTTACATCTTGCAGAGGACTTGCCAGCAGAATTATGCATCAATATTGACATAAGAGATGGACTTACAAATGGAACACCTTGCACTGTAAAAAGTTGGACTTTAGGGTTGATGGATTTAATAGATGTAGCATTGTTTGGGTTTTGTTTAACAGTGGCGATATTGGAAAGAATTGTAGAAGGCAATATTCACACTTGTATAATGACTCCATTTTATTGTCTTTGACACCAATTCTTGAAATTACAAGAAAATTTCAGTATAATTATTATAACTCATTCCAAATTACTAGAAGACAATTTCCACTCACATTGGCTTCTGCTGAACAATCCATAAAGCCCAAGGTGGTACACTTTCCAGTGCTGTTATTCATCTAGCCCCCCCCCCCCCCCCCCCAAATAGAGCACATGTACTATGTAAGCTTAAGTAGAGTTCAAAATTTGTCGTCACTTTACTTGCTTGATTTTTCTGAAGAAAACATAAACGTTTCTAGTGCTGTTGAAGAAGAAATGTGTAGATTAAGAAATCATGCAAAAATAACTTTTTCAATCCCTTTACTATACAATATCAAAGGATTTAAAATTATTCATCATAATACAAGATCCTTACATAAGCACATTGCTGATCTTAAAAATGACTTCATTTTAAAAGGTGCAGATATACTGGGATTGTCTGAAACACGTTTAAAGAAAGAGGAAAGTTCAGCATTATATGACATCTCTGATTACAAATTGTTCCGATGTGATGACAGAGGGGGTAATGCTGAAGAAAGGCCATACCATGGAATAGCCATTTATCACAAACCTTCAATGGTGTTCAAAATTTTGTCAAATTCTGGGGTAGAAATAATTTGTGGGAATGTTGTTTTCAAGGGAAGTTCTTTGCATCTGTGTTTCCTCTACTGTCCTCCAAAAGATGCCACCTTGAAGACATATAAAAAAAATCTTTGAAGAGTTGTTCCATAAATGTGGGAAGTTCAAAGATCCCATAATTATCATGGGTGATTTTAATAGAAATCTGAATGATGATAGGTCTTTAGTTGAATATTTGAATAAAAAATATTCATTTAGGCAGCTTATACAGGAGAATACTACAGATTATGATACTTTATTAGAACAAATTTATACAAACATAAACCCTGAATATATATTGGGTGTGGGTACTTTGGAAACATATTATTCTGACCATAAGCCCATTTATATAAATCTTTCTCAATGATAAATTTTTATGGCATCCAGTTTGCTCAATCGTCATCTAGCAATCAGTCAGGTTTACGCGACTGTATACATGTGTCAGTGGATGCATCCGCAATAGAAAATATCAACAGCTGTAAACCAATTTGTTTTAAAACGTTCAAAATGAATAATAGCTTGAATATAAAATTACATCAATTGTATCTTCAGTTAATACTACTACAAAACAACAATATTATGTTTAAATTTTACGTAAGAAAAACCTTATGGTTGTTGCGGATGAATTTCTACAGAGAGGGTGCGTCGAATGATATGAATCACATTTTGGGACCGATTACTGTGATACACACAATCTTAAAGACAGTAAAATGTTTACAAAATAAATACGAATGCAACAAGACTATAAAGATTGAATTTCTTAATCTTAGCTTTTTACGATCTACAATCCAATTTTATCCGAACAACCGACGATATTGACCAGTAATGCCAGTATTACTGTATTTATCCATTTCCTCCAATTGTTTACTGCGCCCTATCTTAAGTCGATCGTACTTGTAACATTAGAGTCATGCTTGTGGTTATGATGCAATCACTATACAGCAGAACAACGCTCTCACAATGGCAATTAATTAAAATAATTTATGAAACCCTTCATAGGTCTTCGATTGACTGAAAAGAAATTAGATTGATATAGAGCATAGACATTTCTGACGATGTCTGGTCAATTCGAACCCTGACTCATTCGGACCAGGACATTAGGCTATAAAGCCCTAGACTGTATTTGTGTTAAGACTATTCCTTTTAAATTTCATTATTATGTTACAGGAGTCACTCACTTGACCTATCTGCTGATCTTTTGAAATTGTTTTCCTTGTTCGACGCCATTGAAGCCTTTCAGGCTTTTGATTTTACTGTTTTCCTAAAATTTCTGCAGTGCACATTTTCAAAAAAGTATTAAAAAATTATCAAAAGAGTGTTACAATTTTCGGATTCCCACAATAATTATGAGTGATTTCAATATCTGTCAAAAAACTTTAAGTGATTTTGTTTACAAGAAGTATTTGTGAAAGCAGCTTATCAGTGAATGCACAACAGATTATAATTCATTGATAGAGCATATATATACCAATTTAAATGCTGAAAGCTTCTCAAAAAACAGGGACCTTGGAATCATACTACTCTGACCACAAACCAATTTATATTAATTAAGTGTAAAGTCAGAAACATTGGAAAAATTTTAGGTCTTTTCAATCAATCACTGAGACATTTTATTGCTCTCGTATAATCATTGTAATTTTGATATTTCTTAATTTCGGGTATGTGTTCCTAGTGATGCAAATTAATTATATTATAATAAGTTAATGTTTTGATATAATGTATCATTGTATATATGTTTTATTATGAGAAATTATATCATATTCATCAAAAATTCTGTTTTGTCATTTCAGATGCCTACACTGGAAGGATTGTTTAGGAGCAAAAGAGAAGGTCCATATGTGGCCCCTGTATTTGTGAAAGTCTGTGCTGTTGCTGAAGAGAAAACGTATACAAACGCTAATGATGAGGAAAAGAAATATGTGATAATGGGAATTGCAGACAAGACAATGAGTGCAAAGTGCATCCTCTACGACATGTCGAAACTGAAAGACCCAATAGAGGGAAATTCTGTTATGTTACTGAACGTCATTGTGAAGGACGGTAACAGTCTCACCTTGACGTCCAAGTCAAGAGTCTCCAAAATTGGAGACGTGGAAGTTTCTGCTCAGAAAGAAACTGCAGCAAGGGAAATCGCTTTTCCACCGAAGGCAGCAGAAGTTCCTCTAAGAAACGTTGAAAAGTCACCAAATAAAGAAATGTTTTCTGTTAGAGGACAGATAGTAGCTGTAAGTATTGTTTCTTCTCTAAGACTCCTTACCATTTAATTATTACCATTTCAAACATTTTTTTTTTTAAGATATTTTTTAATAAGATTGGGGATGATGCTTTAGAATGTTGCAATTATATGATAGAGTTATTCAAAATATTAATGTCAATTTGTTTCTGTTTAACATGGTATAGTAGAGGGCCCCTCACCCCCCCCCCCCACCCCCCACCCCCTCCCAGATAATACAGTTTCCTTATTTTGAATGTTATTGATGCTTTTTAGGAAGAAATTGCCAGAACTGTTTCTGTGAATGGCAGGGACACAAAGGTTAAAGGTGTCACCATCAAGGATGATACAGGGAAGTGCAAAGTCTCTCTGCGGCGTGACCTGGCATCCTCAAAAATTGGCATCGGACAACATGTTTAAATATCTGATGTAGTTGTCCAAACCTACAATAATGAAAAATCTGTGTCCACCACCAGTCGCTCTATAATTGAAGTAAGTGTGATATTGTATTTAAAGTGCTTAGTTTAAACATAATATTTAAACTACAGGTCATAAAAATTCTTTAATTAAAAGATAAACCCCAGCTTCCTTGTTCAAGTTTCTTGTGACATCCAATTTATCTTTCCTCTTGTTGCATTTTTTTTTTATTCATTTCAATAGATATCATTGTTTTTGGTTCTTTAATTTCTAAGAAAGTACAGGCACCTACATCAACAACTTTGAACCAAGACATAATAGCCTTCAACATTGAATATGCTTCCTATCTATCAGTTGTTGTTGATGATGGAGAGCTATACCCTGCTTACAGAGTACAATCCAGTGCAATGGCCAAATTCCTGCAGTGTGACATCAAGAAAGTGGAAGAAAACCTAGCAAGCAAATTGCCCTTTCGAGCATCCATGAGCCTTGAGAATGGTGAAATTATCAACTTACAGTAAATTTTGGACACATCTGATCAAACCCTATTAACTGTCCTTGATAATACATGTATTCTTACTACTCCATTTAGAATCCATGTGAAAAGAAATAAGGTTTTCCAAAATGTAAATTTAAAAATAATTGTTTTTTAAGGAGAGACAAACCAAAAAGATTGTTTGGTTCATTTCTTTCCGAGATATTTTTGAACAAATGTGCAAGGCCTTTTCAGATTTTCAAATAATTTTAAAACCTAGACTTTGTGTATTCATAAAGTGAGTCAGCTTTGGGGTTAAATTGTTTTTTCAATACATTAGATCAAAACTTTGTTTGTTTTTCATTTTTTCCACTTAGCTGTTTATGTCTTGCTTTTATACTTAGAATAGGTTACAACTAAAACTGAGATTGAGTACTTATTTGTTACTTAAATGTGCATTTCTGTTTCACAGACAAAATGTTTCAAAGTTTTATGTATTATAGAACAATGGGAAAATCTAAAAAGGACTTTACTTAATATGCAGAAGGGTTTTGTAAAATTTGTGCATGAAGCAAGATATCTTTTTTCCATACCTAGTCAGTATCCACAGTGTCAAATACTCTTACATTCTAGTCAAGTTTTGTTTTGAGGACACTCGCACCAATTTTCACAAGGTTATGCCCCTTGGAATAGAAATATTGCATTGATTTGATTTATACATGTATATATACATACATGTTTTCTACTTCTTGTGATTATGTTGGTAGAAAGAATACTTTTTTTTACAATACATACATACCCTTAATAGTGCATGACTAAGAGGCTTTGTATACTGAGTATTTTGTGTGTATGTCCTTGGTTTTTTTTTCTCACTTTTGACTTTTAAATACATTTTTACATATGTTTATGTTGTATTCAGTGACAACATTCACCCTATTCTATCCAGAATTTTCATCCCCTCTGATGTACCTGTAGAACTCATTTTCTTATTATCTTTTATTTGACTTTTAAACATAAAAACACTTTGCAATTTTCAAATACCTGTGTCAACTTTGTCCAGGAATGTTGTTAATTTTTTACCAGTAAATAGCCAGTTAATTCTCTGGGGAATAATTGTTCATGGGGAATAGTCTCATATATTTTCTTATTTTTTTTCTCAGCAGAAGTGCATGTAGAGTCATGGGTTTCTTAAATTTCTCTGATGTTTGTGTTTTTTTTTTTTTTTTTTTTTTTTTTGTAAATAGAATATTTTGCAAGTATCAGAATGTACCTTTTATGTGTCGGAGATGGATGTATTTCTAGTTTTAGTGATTATCTTTGCTGATTGAACATTTCTGGCATCTAAAACATATAATTAAAAAAGACGGAATGCCTTCCCAGTGCATGAACATTGCACTTTGTATGATTTTTAACTATTTTCTTTGCTCTTTTTCCACTATTGAGTACATTTTTGCATGACAAGAATTACCTTTTTTGACCAGAAATTTGTAACCAGTAGAACTGTCTTTCTTCATTGTTTGTAATTTGACTTTTAAACACTTAAAATTTTATACAATTCACAAATGTTTTGTAATTTTAATTTAAAAGATATCTCTTCCTGTTCGTTCTAACAGTTTCCTTGCATTTTTTAGTAATCTCCATGTATGTTTCAAGTCTTAGATTAGGTAATCTTTGTTAAATAAATTTTGTTCTTACAACAAAGTTTGTTTTCCAATTTATTTATATTTCTTTAATAATTTCCTTTTGTTCAAACTGATGTTTCAATATGGATATTTTAGAAGTTTTGTTTAGCTGAATAAAAATACCACCAGACAATGATGCAATTATAGTTTAAACCTGCCAATGTTCAAAGTAATTGCCTAAATTGTAATTCAGATCATAGCAACTGCTAATATTTATGACCTCCTTCGAAGAAGGGTGGGAATATTGCTTTGCTGCTGCCTGCTGTCTGTCTGTCAGCCTGTCGGCCCATTTAATTTCCATTCATTTTCTTAACAACAACTGCACATACTGTAGTGAAATTTGGTATACAGATTCTTTAATGAGTATCTAGGTCAAGTTTTGTTTTGAGGACACTCGCACCAATTTTCACAAGGTTATGCCCCTTGGAATAGAAATATTCCAATTATTTGCAGTCTCCATTCATTTTCTTTGCAGAGGTAGCACATATTGAAAAGATATTAAGTATACATATTTATCAGCTAAATATCTAATTTAATGCCCTGTTCACACGAAGAGTTTAATTCGATTGATTGATTGATTGATTGATTGTATATTGTTTAACGTCCCTCTCGAGAATTTTTCACTCATATGGAGACGTAGTTTAATTCGAATTAAACGTAAAGTTACTGCGAATTAGCTGTGCTTAGCGTTCACACGGAGAATTTAATGCAAATTAGTTTAATTCGAATTAATACTGCGCATTAAATTACTTTGCGTTTGCTCCATGTGAACGCTAAGCGAAGCTAATTCGAATTAAATTTTGATGCATGCGTAAGGCCAAAATTAAGTTACAGGACACTTATTGGTGGTAAGTTTTCGGTATTTGTGCTATATTTCGTTCAAAAATTGAGTGAAAGTATGTTAATCACTAAAATCAATGAATACCTGCAGCCACTACATGTTGTATCAAAGGATAGATCTGCATACATGACGTAATTTACAATTAAGGTCATAATAGACTTACTGAAGCCTGACTGTAGAAGAAAAAATTAAGTCGCATTAGTTTACTTCGCATTAGCTGTTGTGTGAACGCAATTTAATTTGCATTAGTTTGATTCGCATTAGTTTACGTCGCATTAATTTTAATGCAAATTAAACTCTCCGTGTGAACAGGGCATGAGTTTTATTTTGGGTTTGATTGGATCATTTTGTCAGAGTTATTCCCCTTGGATTTGGAAAAATTCTAATTATCTAGTTTCCATTGGATTGGACACAAGTTGCACAAACTTGTGCAGTTCTCTCCTTAAAGACATTGAACAGCTAATGAAGAGCGAGTCAACTCTCAGGCCCTTCAGGCCTTTGATTTATATCAGGTATGTGTATAAAGACCACCTCTTCTATCGAAGATAATAAGCAAACTGTATTATGTTAAAAATCGAATTATTGTTGCAACAATTTTTTCCCTTATTTTTAATTTTACATAATGATAATGTTTACTCTTGATTACCTGGTTAATGTTCGTCATGAAAATGATTATCTTGTAAGATGACATTGCCATTATCGATGATAGACTTAAATATAGTTTATGCTCAAGAGTTCTATTTCTCATTTATGTCATAATAATACATGCATATGTTCATAATATTTCCTGCTTCAAAGGGATGCTTCGCTTGGCTGTGCTTTTTTTAATTTTCTTATTTTGTTTTTTTTGAAGTATTTGTTCTAATTATACTTCCAACTTAAAATCCAGAACCCATAATATTTATGATATTCCGACGCCAGTTGAAGGTTCGGGGTTCCGTATATTTAAGACCTTATAATTGTTATCCGTAAAAGGATATACACTCCGTTTTCTAAGTATTCTATTTTTAAAATCCCCGTCAGCTTAAATGATTTACATGCCTACGTTTTCTGTCTTATCTTATGCTGTAATTTAAAGGATCTAATTTTTACATTGGCATAGAGACATATCCAATTCCTGCTTAGGTAACATAAAATCTTCATATAGTTTTTCCCCTTCTGTTCCCTTATCAAGGAAAAGTCAGATGTTCATAATTAAATAGCACATGCAAATTGTCGCGAGAGAGAGAGAGAGAGAGAGAGAGAGAGAGAGAGTTCCATTATAATGTATTGAATGTATCATTTGATGATTTTATACTTGCTAAACATTGGTGATCTTAATGATTCATATTGATATATGCAAGTCATACATATAAATTTCGCACAAAACAGACGTTAATTAAGGAAATTTCTTATAAATTCGTAGTTAATAGGGATGACAATTTGTAATTGGTTAACCAATTCCTCTGTTCGAATGATGTTGGTTACAAAATCTGTACTCGGTTAAAACAAAAATCTAACATATGCAAATTTGAACAACTCAATTTTCATAAAAAATAATCCATTTTGATAAAAGAAATTTCTGCACAATAAATTAGCATTTTCTCATTCCAAGTTTACTAAGAAGGAAAAAGTTTAACTATGTAAAAATGTATTATGGTTCTTATGATACTGTGTAATCACTAACTTCATTGTTTTTATAGAAAGCAACGAATTGGTAACCACCACGAAATATCAACTTTGATATTTGTATTATTGCTAAAAAAAAATCAAATTCCCTCAGAACAATATTTTCCCTCAAACTAAAACAATTGACCCCACAAAAATGTAATTTTTAAGTAAAAGAAAAAAATTAGCAAATAAGACAATGGACACTTACACGTTCAAAAACGTTGATTTCCATGCGCTTGCTACAGGAGAAAATCAGTATGGCGTTATCTTGAAAAGAATTTTTTTTTGTAAACTTAGCAAATATTCATCAGCAAATCTTATTTCAAAATGCCAAGTATATACTTACAATTGTATTCAGGATTAATAGTCAGTGCAGAATGTATAATTATACCAACTGCATATAATATCTATATTGAGCATGTAGTTTCCTGTCAGAATAGATATTCCTTTATTATTTCCGTAACCTACTTAATATGACTTCTTTCCATTGGTTATTCAGATAAATAAGCCATGTACATTGGTATATTATTGTGTCACGGGGGATAATCAGTGTTTCAAAATCCTTTTCCAAGGTAAGATGTACTTAAGATTTAATTTTAAAAATCAACGTATCAATTATAAAAAGAATGATAACCTATTTCTCTGATACGGAAGCGTATTAGTGCCACTTGCACACTTTACTTACACTTTAATCTGTAAATTTTAAACTTTAATCTGTAAATTTTACACGTTAATCTGTAAATTTTACAGTTTAAAGTGTAAAATTTACACATTAATCTGTAAAATTTACACATTAATCTGTAAATTTTACACATTAATCTTTAAATTTTACAGATTAATCTGTAGAATTTACACTTTAATCTGTAAAATTTACACTTCAATCTGTAAATTTATACTTAAATCTGTAAAATTTACACTTCAATCTGTAAATTTTACACTTTAAAGTGTAAATTTTATACTTTAATCTGTAAGATTTACACTTAAATCTGTAAAATTCACACTTTAATCTCTAAATTTTACACTTTAAAGTGTAAATTTTACACATTAATCTGTAAAATGTATACATTAATCTGTAAATTTTACACTTTAATCTGTAAATTAAACACTTTAATCTGTAAATTTTACACTTTAATCTGTAAATTTTACACTTTAATCTGTAAATTTTACACTTTAATCTGTAAATTTTACACTTTAATCTGTAAAATGTATACATTAATCTGTAAATTTTACACTTTAATCTGTAAATTAAACACTTTAATCTGTAAATTTTACACTTTAATCTGTAAATTTTACACTTTAAAGTGTAAATTTTACACATTAATCTGTAAAATGTACACATTAATCAGTAAATTTTACACTTTAATCTGTAAATTTTACACTTTAATCTGTAAAATTTACACTTTATTTGTTTATTCACATAGTCAATTTAGCATCTTCACACATCCTCAGTAACACATTTTTAAGCCAACAGACCATGTTTCGTGCATGATAAGATTAAAGTGTAAATTTTACAGATTAAAGTGTAAATTTTACAGATTTAAGTGTAAAATTTACAGATTAAAGTGTAAAATTTACACTTTAAAGTGTAAAATTTACACTTTAAAGTGTAAAATGTACAGATTAATGTGTAAATTTTACAGATTAAAGTGTAGAAATTAAAAAAAAGTAAAATGTGCAAGTGGCACTAATACGCTTCCGTACTCTCACCGATAAACAATAAAATCGGAACGTTTATCTGGATTTAAAACACAGGTTTAATGTTGCACAACAGAATTAAATTCTGCTATATACATGTAAATTCTTACCAAAAATGCACAAGTTTAGTAGATGTAATTAATTTAAAACGAAATTCTGAGAAGTTTTTTTTCCAGATATTGTAAAAAATTCCTTACAGAGATTTTATTACCAAAAAAGACATCCAGCAAGGCAGGCAAGTTTGTTTTGGTCGATGTCGAGTAGGTGCTTGAAAATCCAGTCCAGGGCCTAATCTCTCCCCACTCAAGTACAGCATATAGAAAAATTAGCACGCACTAAACTTTAATAAATCTTGTCAATACAGGAAGTAAGCATGTTTTTTTTTCGTCTCATAAAAAATCAGTTCCAGTCTCGTATCAAAATAACCGAATCGGAAGAGGAGATGCTGGGATTGTATTGCCTCAACCATGATTTCTCGTGAACCTCAAGTAAAATACTGTTATGACACCTTAAAGCTCCTTGCCCTATCATCTTTTCTAGGAATACTTTATCACAAGAAATCGATAATTTAAAGCAGGTGCGTTAAGACTTTCCAGAAAATATGTATTGCAGTGTACTCTACGGTGCATTCAAGTCTTAGAACTACAAATGTGTGATGTCAAAATTGAAATTGACGTCAGGTCACATCACACTTGATCTGTAATGACTGGAAAAGTATCATAAACTTTACGTCTTATTTCAATCTTCATATAATGTATCTAAAACCTAGTGTAAAATAATGTGTAAAATAAAAGTGTTCAAATCTTTTTTATTGTAATCTTTGAAGAAAAAAAACTTATATATCCGAATATTTTAGATAACTTTGCTTTATTAATATTGCTCTTGTTTAAAAGTCAGTGTGTTCAAAAACTATACAAAACTATGTTTTACGTAGTCAAGAATTCCTAATATGTGCATAAAAGAGCCTGGTGCAAGTGATTTATGGGGATTTATTTGGTAATTTTGCAGAAATCTTTAAGAAGAGTTTCCCCTTTAAATGAATCGTGCTTCGGAAAATGTGCAATATCCTTGTTTTTAATAAGATGATATCCTTTTTTGAAGCAGATGACGGCATTGAGTGGAAAATATCCTCAGATTTATCGGTAAGTTGACGTTATTGTGAAATATTTTGTACCAGAATAATAGTATAACTCTTCCCAAGAGATTATTAAGAGGCCGTGTCAGTAACCATTGGGTATTGTATATAAAGTGAGTGGAATGTGAAAAAAAATATTTTGCTTTAATATTTGGGTGCATGGAAGTATAGATGAATGTCCTTTCAAACATGAGTTATTTGGGTCACATCTTCCTTGTTACCATAGCAACGGTGATTTTAATGCTTGAAAAGTGTGAAATTTGATTATTGATAACCCTGTCAAAATTAATTACAGAATCAAACTATGTTTTTCTTAATTTCAATATAAATGGGAGATTTAATTTTTCCCATGTTTATTTTAAAGCATTGGGGCCTACTTTGCTTTGTTTCTACCAAATGCTGTAAAATCAACATGATTTTTATAAATATTTTACACGAAAACGCAACCAAACTCTATCATAATCATACATGCAATAGAAACTACGAGCTTTGAAGTTATAAATCCAATAATAAAAAATGGTAGTTGGGTACTCTATAGCAAATAATTTGATTTAGAATGTACCACAAATATGAAAACGCGTGAACGATTATCTCCCTTTTGTGGAACTCTCCTGCTGATAAAGAACAGAAAGTTGCTGTTGCAGCAGAAGTCGGAGAAGAAAAACACCATGTAAAGACGTATAAAGCAGGTCTTGTGCGGTTACAGAGGACATGACAGCATCAAGAGTTTGTAGGTGACTGAAAAGTACTATTTATAGTCCGAAATATCTGACGTTTTCCTGGCTTTTTAACTATTTCTATATTTTACGTGCGAGGAAAACGCCATAACCGGCGCCTTTACGAAAACTTGGAATTCCAAGCAGAGGCGGCATTCTCGGGTGTATTTTCGATACTTGCAATTACTTGTCAAACTCACAATTTATCAATAGTACAATGCCTCTAGTACTTACCAATATAGTTTTTATGGTTTGTTTGCAAATATATGATCCATGATCCGATGGAAACATTTTCTCTGACTGTCGAGATTTGTTTTCATTTCGTGCGTTTACAAATTAAAAAAAATATACAAGTCCTGTATCGAAATGATGAGTGATTATTTTCTTTTCATTGTTATTGTCAAGTACTAAAAGCATTGTGCCATTGATAAATTGTAACAACGGCATTTAATGCGGTTCCCAGGTATGGGAAATCAATTCTGACTGGAAATGGCGAAATTTCCAGTTTTCGTAATGGCGCTGGTTCTGACGTTTTCCTGGCACAGAAAAATTCAAAATATTAAAAAAAAAAAAACTGAAAAATGCCAGATATTTCTAGACTTTATTATTTAGAGCATATTCATCAATCACTGATAAGGTCAAATTGGTAGATTTCCAATCGTGTATGTCTGCATATTAGTGTTCTTTTGATAAGTAATATTTCAAACAATATTTCATAAAAAATTCATAGCCATACCCGCTATACCTCATTATCTCAGGTCTATCAATATATATTTTTTTGGAGAGCTACAGTTCTGCAGCTACACTAAAACAAGATGACAAAACTTGAGGTTGCTAATATTGATTTGAAAAGGGGAAGGGAAACTAGGATAACAGACTCAACTCTGGTTTCAAAATTTGCTCCTGACCCTTAAAGTGGAGGGGAGGGGAACCAGGATTTATGAATTTTAACTACAGGAAATTTTGACTTCCCAAAAAAGTAAGGCGTGGGTGGGGTGCTATTCCTCCTAAGCCCTTGATCAGGTTGGGCACAATTTCTGAATACGATAATTCTGAAAATGTGAGACTAAATTGGAGTATCCCCTTTGTCCAGTTTAATGTCATATCATATCCCAGTCACTATATGCTATAGGCTCAAGTAAGTTTGTAAACAGGTCTAAAATATTTTCAGGAGAATCATGATGATAATCAGTTGCAATGTGAACTAACAAATAACCATGAAGTACAAGCAGATCCAATTAATGTGGAACAAATAAAGGTTTGTATTGAAATTTTTACATGTACTGAATTATTATGCCCAAAGAGCATGAACATATTTTTGTTTGTCCTTTCTGTCTATCTGTTGTCAGCTTTAACCTTTATCATGACTTTTGAACTGTGAGATCATATTTTGTATACATAATCCACTAATTAAGTTTTTTTTAAATTACACCAACGTTAGTAACCTTTAGATCTTGATCTTTTTGCTAAAACTAGCTTTTCTATATTTGTTGACGCTGGGGGCATACTGTTTCACAAACTTATCTTGCTTTAAATTACTTTTAGCATCAGCTTGTTTATTATAAAGAATCAGCAACTATATGCAGTAGGGTCATGTAAATTTGTAAACAGATATAAAATACTTTCAGGAGAATCATGATGATGATGAGTTGCTATGTGAACTACCAAATAACCATGAAGTACAACCAGATTCAAAGCATATGGAACAAATAGAGGTTTGTACTGAATTTTTTTACATGTACTGAATTGTTTAGAACTACTTTGACCATCAGCTTGTTCATAAGAGCCCAGCCTCAAAGAGTACCAGTAATCACTTTGTTCATCCATTTCTTTGTCGAGAGATAACTCAAATGCTATATGTCCTGGAAACTTCAAACTTGAAAGGATTGACTCAATAACTTAAATCCATTTGACCTATGAACTTCATATTTTAAACCCAGACAAGAAGCATAAAATGGACCCATATTGCTCACCCTGTCTTCTGTCAAAGGTTGTTTAAGACTGATATCATGAGGCACATTTGTGTCATGTAAGCTGTGCTTTTGAGGCAGGTATGAAATGCATTTCAGATAAGACAATTTCATTGAAGTCTACTGTGACCTTAGCATTGAAGTTTGACATTGAGTTAGGGTCATGGCACACCACCTTATCATTAGGAGCATTGTATGCCAAGTATGAAGCTGTTCCATGAGGCATATAGAAATACAGACCTGAAAACTCCATCAAATTTTACCTTGACCTTGACATTGAAGGTGTGACTTTGGTTCAGGGCTGTGAAACACTGTCTCAGCATGAGTAACATTTGTGTCAAAATGAACTTGTTTTAAATGAAGTTGTTAGTTGGATTGATTTTGTATCTTTCTTTTGTAGGTGGATTCAACTTCAGACGACAACTTTTCCAAACACCTTGTGAAAGTCATCTGAATGCCAGGATTCTCAAGAGCATGAAGATAGTCCATTACATAGAAGGAAGACCTTGATTATGTATCTTGATGCCATTGGTGAAAAGGCAGAGGTCTAACACTGAAGTGAAGAAAATGACTTGACAGCTGAAGGGAACATGAACAATTTGAATCAGATTTCTGATATGGCTCTTAAAGCAGTGAACTAAAAACATTTTCTTACTAAGTTTAAGATTTTGATATCAAAGTTTTGGGAAGGGGGATATAGGAATCACCCTGTTTGTTTGTCCATCTGTCTGTGGACAACACTTGGATTATACTGCTCTAGCTCTAGTTGGTTAAAATAGATAATATCTAAAATCAAATGTGTCATACTTCTTGTTTACTGTGCATAAATGTACTTTGAAGAACATACTGTATAAGTAGAATTTTTAGCAAGGATTTCATTTTGGCATTATTAGAGAGGGTGCTGACATCGCTAAAATTGAATATTGCTAAAAATTAATGTCTTATTATTTGTAATAGCTTCTTTAATAAACATTTTAAAATCGCTAAAATTACTTCTGGCTAAAAGTAAAATACCAGACTTTGGTAGAAATCGCTAAATTTGCATCTCGCTAAAATTTCCACTTATACGATATATTATTATTTCTAGCAAAATATTTCTGAAAAATATTTGACTGTACACTTCAGAAAAAATTCAGTCTCAGAATCAGGTACAAGATATGCTGTAATGGTGCCTAGTTGTGTCGCCTGCATAGCAAGGGGACTCTTAGGGATCACTTCTCCATTGTTTGTCAGTCTGACTAGCTGACCATCAGTCTATCTGTCTGTCACAATTTGATATGTCATTCCTGAGACACACATTTTCAATGGAAAACTCTTGTTTTACGTTCATATCTGTGATACTTTTAGTGAGCATTGATATTTGACCAGTTGATTGGTCTTTGATAGTAAAATAAGATAAAACTTGAAATATAAAATTGCTGTAAACTACATTTTCACAAGCCTTGCTGATGTTAAGGTTTATTTTCATTTGAATAAGTATAAGGTCGTCTTGTGTTTAACAGACACGACTTCTCATTATACCCCCTGTAAACGAAGTTTGGGGGGGTGTATATAGGAATCAGCTTGTCTGTCTGTCTGTCTATCCGTCCGTCCATCTGTCTAGCTGTGCAAACATGTACGGTCCATATCTTTCTTACGGAGGAACATTAGAATCTACTACTCAATACAAAGATTGCTCATGACCTAAGAGTGTGTCATGACCTTGACTCAAGGTCATTTGGGGAAGTTCAAGGTCACTGGAAGAAAAATTTCATTATTTGTATCCATTCCATATCTTTCTTATGAATTAACTTGGTAAGTTCCCATTTTACAAAAAGATTCCTCATGACCTAAGGGTGTGTCATGACCTTGACCCAAGGTCATCTGTGCATGTTCAAGGTCACTAAAAGAAAAATTGTAAAATTCATGTTTGGTACATATCTTTATTTTGGATAAACTTGAATCTACTACTTCGCACAAAGAGGGTTTATGACCTTCAGCAAAGGTTATTTAAGTTCAAGGGCACTGAAAGGAAAATTTCTTAATATGTGCGTGGTCCATATATTGCTTATGGATAAACTGGTTAGTTCCTATTTCACACAAAGATTCCTTATAACCTTAGGATGTATCATTACCTTGATGCAAGGTTATCTATGCAAGTTCAAGGTTATAAAAGCAACAAGTTCCTAATTCATGTTTTGTACATATCTATCTTATGGAAAAACTTGGTAAGTTCCTGTTTTACACAAAAATCGCTTATTGTCTTGTGGATGTGTCATGACCTTGACCCAAGGTTCTTTGTGTAAATTTAATGTCACTGAAAGGAAAAACTTCATAATTTGTGCCTGGTCCATATCTTTCTTATTGATAAACTTGGATACTTTCTTGTTTACACAAAGATCACTTATGACATAAGGGTGTGTCATGACTTTGACCCAAGGTCAATTGTCCAAGTTCAAGTGCACAGGCAGTAAAAAAATTATAATTCATGTCTGGTCCATATCTTTCTTAAGGATAAACTTGAAAGGTTCCCATTTTACTCAAACATTGCTTTGACCTGAGAACTTGTCATGACTTTAAACCAAGGTCATTTATGCAGGTTCAAGGTCACTGACAAAAAAAATTCATAATTCATGTGTGATCCATACATTCAGTCTATTTTTTAGGCTGCACCTTCGTTTCAATTTTAAAAAAAAATTAATGAGCAATTACATTTGCACTAAAATGTTTTTAGCTTTTCTCTCTTCTCTTAGATCCATAAAATATTCATGATTTAGCACTTCTGAAAAACCCAGCGGGGGGTATTTTGTCCCATTTGGACAGTTCTAGTTGTTTTTAGGTTTATAACTTGAATAATAAATATGGTACAGCAATGTAAATTAGCCAGTAGACAGAGCATTGGCGTCCCTTTGGGTTGAACATTGCGTCATTTTGACATATAACTTCGACTTTTGTTATGTCATATATGGTCAAGTTTTTGCATATTTGGTCCACATTCTGACTATATTGTATAACTATTAGACATTGTGGAGCAATGGTACTTATTATTACTTATATGATGGGGTAAGAACAACAGGGTTGACAGTTGATCAGGATGCCATGACCCAAATATTCCACTTGAGAGGCTTTAATTTCTTGGGTGTATGTTTCATGTTTTGCCGATCCTAGTCAAGTCAGTTGCTAGGGTATAATTTCCGTTGCTATGGAGATTTCTTTTCCTATTGTTTTATAAAAAAGTCGTACATTTTATGGAGATTTTTCTAAAGTACTATGTTTCTGTAGATATGGCATCTAACTGTTAAATATCTGTTGTAATATTAAAAAAAAATTGCCAAAACTTGCGAAAATCCATTGAAAGTGTTTTGAAAAAAATGCAAATTTTGATTTCTGAAAAAAAAAATTTGGACATCCGACTACCAATTTTTATTTTATAATTTCATAGTATTGGGATATATCTTTAACTTTGTATGACATACAATATCTACGGTTGTTGCGTTTTTAAGTATTCAACTTTTGAAAAACTTAATTTTCCACGGATATTCCCATCATGAAAATCTTGTCATTTTTCGGTTGCCATAGCAACCATATCAAAATTTTTAAAAATACTTACAGACATAAAAATATTTTCTTCTGATGCATCTTTCATTATTTCAGTATAAGAAAACAAATTTAGACCTTCCAATTGTTCCCCCCTCTGCATTTAAATATGTCTAAATTTGTATTATTTTACAATGTTTCGTTGAGAATTTACTATGCAAATCACATTTGTTGCCATGGAAACCAATGATGATGAATAAATTTGTAAAATTTGTCTCAAATGTGTTTTTTGTTGTTGTTCAAATATTTTAGGGTGGTTTTTGCCCAATTCAAAATTTTTGACTTTCCATGTAAATCTCAATGGTTACTGACACGGCCTCTTAACATTACAAAAATTTCATAATATATACAGCTAGGGAATGTTCCGCTTTGGGGTGCCCTTCCTTATTGTTTCTTTGTTTATTTAAAGTTTCTTTCAAAATTATACTTCAGCATACTTATAATATCAACAGTCTCGCTTTCAATCATCATTTCATAAGTTATATGGTTGATACTATGATATTGTCAGCAAATACAATTTATCATTGAGTCTAATACTGACTGACGTTTTTCATACAAATTATATTGTTAGACTATTATTTACATAACGAATTGACGACGGATTTTTGTTATTTTTTATCATGACAAAGAGCACACGGCGGGTGAGACTGGTCGGATGGGAATGCTCACTCCTCCATGGCACCCACTTCTGATGTTTTGGATCACTTTGTTTGTCCTGTTCCTGTTTTGTATTATTCTATGGACCTTTGAGTTTGAATACTTTTTGGGATCTCCATACATATCATTCTGACTTCCAAGTATTCGCATCTATAAAGGGTAAAATTTAGTTTCTAATAGTACAACGATATATGTCAAATATTACAGAGCTTTTTAGTTTTTTTATTTAAAGAAATAAAAAAAATATTCTACTATCTATCGGTATGAAAATGTTCTTGCTATGTGGAATTGCTAGTAAATATAAGGATAGCGAAGTGTATTCTAGCTCAAATGTGCTGAAACAAAATAAATCGCTATTAGAGTGAATATGGACTTCTAAAACACTAAAGATGGGACAAGGTGTCTTCAGTAATAAGCATCCCTTGTCGACCAGTCATACCTGCTGTGTGCTCCTTATACTTAAATAGGGCAAATGTAAAGTAGAACTACAAATTACAGATTTAAATCTGTACCAAAGCCTAATTAATTTAAACGGTTCAACTAGAAACGACACAGTAAATTTTGATTATTAATGTACTCTCGGTGGTCTTGGGAGTAAACGTATCAAAGCGGATCCTATAAATCCAGCCACATTGCTCCTGGCTTATACATAGAGTGGAAAGCGAAGCTCAAAGAACAGTTTTATCATGAGGGGTTTTCTCGGCCAGTTACGGGTGCACACAATAGGAGCTTTTTGTCGTTTTATGGCAAAATAGAATATAATAATGTGCATTTTAGGGAGGGTTGATATATGAGAAATCAAGGTCTCTATATTCAAGACTGAATATTTGGGAAACATTGAAGGTGTAGCGTAAAAATACTTATTATGTGCTTTAACATTAAAATGTAGCTGATGTATATGATTATTATGCATAATATTTAAGGAATTTAAAGTTAAGATACGTTTTTCTCATATCTGAAAAATTATAATAATATGAGTATACCAATAAATGAAATCCAGAAATGATATCTTAGATTGAGCTTTATCGCTGTAGATTCTTGTTGATCGTTGTCATATTAGTTTTATTTGTAAAATAATTTGTCACATCAAGCACATAAACTCCTATTTTAAATGCTGAAATTTAAATTCAGTTGGAAAAAAATTTAAAAATGTCTCAAGTCTTCATTATTTTTCTCTAGATAGTCTTCTCGTCTTAAGAAAATGTGAAAGATTTGATAAATGTTTACCTTTAGCTGCAGATTTGTAGCCATGATTTTTTGAAAATTAATTTGATTGACGATCAAAGAGCTAGTGCTTTCCACTGAAAAAAGTGTATATATTTATTTATTATCAATGTTTGTATCTTTTTGTTACTTTATATTTCAAATGATATTAAGCATGTGTTTCTAACATATTTATTTAGTTCCGCAGCAAAACTGCATGTAAATGTCATGTACAAGGGCCGTTCAAAAATTACAAAAGTTCAAATGATATTCATATGGTCCACAAATTTTCATGTAAAGATGTTTAGAATGGTATCAATCTCGGTTGATTTTACGGGACATTAAGTTACGGTGCAGCAAAATTTTTCCTCAACATTTGATATTGGACAGTCTTGATTACTTTATCCACGCAGAATAATTCGATCGAAGTGCATTTGACCTATTTCTCTTGTCACCTGATGTGGCGATATAAATAGGTGATACTGTTCATGGTCTCAATTTCAGGACCAGACGAGCTTTAAATTGTTTTTGGAAAGGTATTGAGTGGACGCAGTAAATGCAAATGTAAGAAAATAGGGTTATCAAAATATCAAAATTCATGGCAGCATAAATAAAAGGAGAAATAAATTATGAAACATTAAATACATAGAAGGAGTAAAAGTTTACAAAAATTTTAGACACATATAGGTAATATTAAATAGAAAAACGTTTCTAAGGTCTTATTTATTATTCCTACTTCTTTGTTTTTCTCACATTAAATCTAACCATTAATTCTGAAAACATTCTGATCGCTAATTTCTTTTCCATGTCGGTGTTTTATTCACAACGGACTAAAACCTAATATTAGAGGGCAAAATAAGATAAGATATTCACCATAAAAGTACACGAATGTACAGTCAATACGAAATATATGACTGTCACCACGACAAAAGGTCCTTATGGCAATTTTTCTAGAAACAGAGAAATAACGTCATAAAGATATTACGTTGCAGACGGTGAGCGTCGTGGCAGATTTTTTTTATACACGTATTTATGCTTTGACACGTTTATCTTTTTTTGTGGTTCTTGACCATTGTATATAACATGTAAAATAAAAAAAATATTTTTTTTATGTTTAATTCTGAATTTTTATGTTGCATACTCTAGTCCAGGCCACTGGTATTAATTTAAATGAAGTCCTTTTTACAATTTGAGACCCGTTTCGCTACATCGATCTAGTTGCTATATGGCTATATAATAAATTTACTATAGAATCTATATACGGCGCTTCTATAGACAAGTAATTTTCTAAATAATTTAATAATTCTAAATGATTTCCTGGTATAGACAAAATTGAAGTAATGTGTAAGGCACGGGTATTTTATCAAAATATTGGAAAGGAAATCGTTTCGGCTCAACAGGAGTATACGGAAAAGTAGTTCGTGATGAAATTTATTTGTTAAATAAATTATCCGCGTATGAACATAGTTTAAAAATATTTTAAGTGCTTAGATCTACATTATGCACTGTCGAGTGTGTTATGTAGACAATTGACAGAAATCTATTTTAGTATAAATAAATGTACAGCAAAACTCGTTTAGTACGAACACAGATATTGCGAATTTACGGTTATAATGAAGTCATCTTGAATCCCCAGCTGTATAAATTTAATGACTTTCTTATACGGTTATAACAAATAACAGTTATAGCGAAAAAATTTCATAGGTCCCTGTGACTTCGTTATAACCGAGTTTTACTGTATATGTAAAGTAGACGGTCGACAGGTTGACAATTGACAGAAATTTGATTAAGAATATGCAGGGTTGACGGTTGACAGGTCGACAGTTGACAGAAATCTAATTCTATCATATTTAATTATAATATATGCAGGGTTGACGGTCGACAGTTGACAGAAAGTTATTTTAGGATATGCAAAGTTGACGGTTGACAGGTCGACAGTTGACAGAAATTTGTTGAAGTATATGTAGCATTGACGGTTGTTGACAGGTCGACATTTGACAGAAAATTATTTTAGTATAACATTATATGCAGGGTTGACGGTTGACAGAAATCTAATTTTTTCATATAAATTTAAGTATATGTAGGGTTGACGGTCGACAGGTAGACAGTTGACAAAATTTTTTTTAGTATAACTGTATATGCAGGGTTGACGGTTGACAGGTCGACAGTTGACAGAAATTTGTTGTAGTATATGTAGGATTGACGGTTGACAGAAAATTATTTTAGTATAGCATTATATGCAAGGTTGACGGTTGACAGAAAAGTATTTTAGTATAACTGTATATGCAGGGTTGACGGTCGACAGTTGACAGAAAAGTATTTTAGTATAACTGTATATGTAGGGTTGACTGTTGACAGGTCGACAGTTGACAGAAATCTCTCGGGTCGGTACAAGGCTAACCCTTATCTCTTGGGTGGGTACAAGACTAACCCTAATCTCTTGGGTGGGTACAAGACTAACCCTAATCTCTCGGGTGGGTACAAGGCTAACCCTAATCTCTCGGGTGGGTACTAGGCTAACCCTAATCTCTCGGGGGTACAAGACTAACCTTACTTTCTGGGGTGGGTACAAGGCTCTAACGCTAATCTCAAGGTGGGAACAAGGGTAACTCTAATGCTTGGGTGGGTACTAGGCTAACCCTATTCTCTCGGGTGGGTACAAAGCTAACCTGAATCTCTCGGATGGAAACAAGGTTAACCCTAATTTTTATCTTTTAAATTCATAATTATAAAATATTGCTATCATATTTACTGCCAGATGATTAAGGAAAAATTCGTTGCTATTCATTACTGTAGAAGTTTGGTTTATATGGAACGTTGATATCGATCAGGAAGACTAAGTGGTTAAAGCACCTGACTAGTAATGCAGAGGTAATGAGTTAGATTCTCGGGTTTAGTCATAAATGGTCGACAAATGTAAATGTATATGGTGGTTCTTAAATTCTGTCGACATGTCAACTTTGGACCCGTAAATGGTCGACAAATAAATGTGCAAGGTCGACCTGTCAACTGTCGACAAAGAGATAAGCTAAGTTCTTCTGTCAATTTGACCTCGCTGTCAACTGTCGACCTCATAATGGTCGACAAATATAAATATGCCATATCTTCTATCAACTGTTTACCTGTCAACGGTCGACAAAGAGATATGATAAGTTCTTAGAACTGTCAACAGGTCAACTGTCGACCTGTAAATGGTCGACAAATATGAATATGTCATATCTTCTGTCAACTGTCGACCAGTCAAATGTTGACAAAGAGATATGCTGAGTTCTTAGAACTGTCAACCTGTCAACTGTCGACCAGTAAATGGTAGACAAATAAATATAAAGTTCTTTTGTTTACATGTTTCAACCGAATAACTGCTTCATTCTACGCTCATGGGAACTATTTGTCCGTATACTTCAGTTGATCTATCGTTTCCGTATATGAGATCCGCCCCAGCATTCTCAGTATTTACATCAATCATGTAAACATTGAATCATCGGTGCATGTTCTCCCATATTTTTGTTGTAAAATACTTTAATGCTAAAAGAATTTGAAACCTAAACAAATTTCCTCCTACAGAGACGAAAAGTATCCTTATAAGTTTCCCAAATCTTGCAAAATAATGGAATTACAGAGGCGAAATTTTGTAAATAAAAACAGGAGCGGTAGCTCTGATAATCGATCGAAATACTAAAGGGGTACCAGAGAGGGTCATTCATTTAATTTTATTTTTTTTAGATTTCAACTCACAATCTTCATTGAAATTTGCTCCCGTAGTATAAAAAATATTTTTTCAAACATGTTATTTATTAGCAGTTCAAACGATTTACCATGTATTTGAAAAAAAAGTGTTTAACACTACGGAAACTACATAATTATTTTAAAATAATTATAGAACAGAAATAGATGCAAAATTCTATCAAACTTTCAACTTATAAAATATGTTATATTCATGCCTATCTACTTATTTTGACTTATTTTGACATGAATTTATTTGAATTTAATTATAATTATTTTTTTCAATAATGATGCTCATAAATTAGATGAAAAAAGTTGAAAAATGTTGTTCAATCTTATTTTTGTTGTTGTTTCTTTCAATTAATATTAACAAGCAAAAGCTACCTTTGGAAATAAAATTGTGCTAAACGAAAGATAGATCATTTTTACATTCATGTAGTTATTTAATAAGAGAGAGAGAGAGAGAGAGAGAGAGAGAGAGAGAGATCTTATATTTAATCGACTTTTTTGGATAAAGAAATGAAATTTCAATGAAAAATCGAATTTTCAAAGCAATAGAAAAAAAAACTCTATTGGTTTAACTATATCTATTTATTTTAAGGAATGTTAAAAACTTTTTTTTTTAAAAAAAAGTTTTAGCTTAATCTGCAGATTTAAGTGGATCACATACATGTATGTCAAAACATTTAATGTGACTGTCATTAATACATGTAGTATACATGCACATCATATGTCATTACAGTTGTATTACCAATTAATCTATACTCGTTTTATTTTTGAAACTAAAATACATCAGTTATTGGTTTGGTATAATATAATAACCCGAATTGCCGTGAAAAAATGTAAGCGAAATTATTTTATTTTGGGAATTTATAGGTAAAAAAAATTCCTGTTATAAACATTACATTAGAAAACAATAACAACGGCAAGTGTAAAGAAACAGCGAGAAGGTTAGAATTCTACACACGCCATTACATAACACCATCTCGTAAAAAAGAATTCCAACCAGTAATTTCTTGACAAGCAAAAATAAAATTAAACGGATAAAGGAATAAATAAAATAAAAAATTAAACTCATTTCGAAAAGAAAAAAACTAAATCGTATGTGTTAGGGTGGGTGTGTGCGTGTGTGTGGAGGGGGTGGGGTTAGTCGACGGCTTCTTTTTACTTCATATCGGCCAGTGACTTTTCATACCAATATCACATAGATCCGTGCTTTCGAAGAAAGCTACGCCTGTTCTAATAAAGGGGGATTTTTATTTGGTTAAATAAAAAAATAATTCTGCACAATCTGTGAGCAGACACCCCCCCCCCCCCCCCTTCGACTCCCTCTGGATCCACGCATGGATTGTATGAATATCAAATTTCCAATTAAATTCTTTACCCCTCCCGGAAAAATTCTTTTAGTTGATCTACTAGTATATGATCTAGAACAACAAGGAATTCATAATTAGTATACTCCCGCTTGAAAAAATGGAGGGTATATAGTGATCTGTCTTTTATGCTTCGGAATACCCATCTTTTACCCGCAACTCCTCTTATACCAAGGTTTGAATTTTATTGAAACTTAATTCACAGATTCTTTGTTATATAGTGCCCTTATGCACCTCCTATTTTACTTTTTGACCGATCGTATATTTCGGATTTCGCATGACAAAACATGGACACTGCCATTCTTTCTAAAATATAGAAGGGTACCCCTCTTTCGTCTGCAAGAAAAAAATATTGGTACTTTCACTGATTCTTTACTATACAAAAATCCATTGTGCACCTCCTATTTTATTTTGTGTTCTGACGCTTAAGCTTATTTCGTGTTTCCAAGAGATAAAAAAAACATGGATTTTGTCATTATAAAGGTATGGGAGGCGGGGGTATCGTTTAATAAGCTCAGTGCTTACAGTATCCCTTTTTATGATTTAATATTTACATTTTCAATGTCTTTGTTCGAGATAAAATTAATTACAAATAGTAAAAATACTTTATTTCTACATAAATCTACTGGTTCATTGATTAGCGCGGTTAAAAAAATACGTACGGAGTGAGATAAATTCACAGAAGTGGGATTTGTAGCACCTATCACGCAAACCACTCGATTGGTCATATCATGAAACAAAACCAAAAAAAAAAAATTAGACAGTTTTTCCTTAATTTAATGGATTACTGTTATTCTTTTTGATATTATAATAAAAAAAAAAGTACAAATGGATTTCATTTGATATTAGGATAAAATGGTTTTAATAAATGAAATTATATGGGCAAAAATTGTTTTAAGAAATAATTAGATACTAGTACCCAGTATTTGTATATGTATATATAGATTTGGAATATGTGTTCTTCTAAAACTACTTAGTTTTACAAAATAAAAAAAAACTGAAATTGGTGTACAGTGTATACAATAATAAATTACATTTCACATTTTTTCCGTCTTTATATTTGGAGGAAAAAAACACGAATAAACGAATTTTTACAACCCAGTAGCATTTTGTTCATTGTTGTTCCCGAGGACGTTTTTAAAAGTTTTGTTTAACTTCCAGATATTTAGAAAGCTTTATCTCGTTATACTGTATTCAAATAAAAAAGTTGACACCTTGACCTGTCGAGGGTCATGATTTTCGAATGAATTCTGTAAGCTTCTCAAACAATTCTTTTCATGAAATAAATATTTTAGTATTGTGAAAGTAAATTGATATTGAACAAAAGTTCTTTGCTTCTCACAGCACAGCGAAATGTAAAACAAACAGTTACTTTCATTGATGGATGATACATACATCTATTACTATTAAATTATTATTGGTATTTTACAATTAATAAAATAGAAAATTTATCAAGTAGAAAAAAATTCTGGAAATACTTATTAATATACATCCTTATCTTAGTAACGTTACCATGAAAAGTCAAAATCGTGTTTACTCTGAAAACTTGACGTTTGACGTCATTATTTACCTGTTAAAGTATCAACAATATAAATGAAGAAAATACATACTTAAAGTTGACGTAGGGCCAAAAAAATTCACATTCAGTAACTTCTAATCTTGCTTTATTAGATTCCATGAAAAACTCAAAACGTGTAAAAATTGCCATAAGGACCTTTTCTCATGGGGCCAATCATATGTGAGACATTTCTAACGAACTCGCTTCTGTTTCATCCGCTGAAACATTGCTGAAAAACTCGGCGTTAAACAATATTCAATCAATCAATCAATCAAACGTGTTTTGGGAAGAAGTTTTTGTATTAAATACCGTAAATGAATTATATTTCGCGTATACGATAAATGGCGGAAATTGATTTTTGAAGAAGTTGGCGGAGAATTGATTTAGCGCATTTCTTTATTTTCTTATTTATGTGTGTATATGCAAGACATTTAGCTTTGTACTTGATTTAGCGATTACTGCGTTCCGCCAAAGCCGCTAATAAAAATACGCGTCAAATATAATACGTTTACAGTGTAAAATGTTTTAGAATGGTATCAATTTCGGTTGATTTTATGGGACGGTGCAGCAAAAATTTTCCTTAACATTTTTTATTGGACAGTCTTGATTACCTTATCCACGCAGAATATTTCGATCGAAATGCACTGGACCTGTTTCACTTGCCACCTGATGTGGCAGTATAAATATGCGAAACATTTGATGGTCTAGATTTCAGGACCAGACGGACTATTTATTGTTTTCGGAAATGTATTAAGTGGAAGCAGTAAATGAATAAAAGGAGAAAAAAAAATTATAAAACATTAAATATATAGAGGAAGTAAACGTTTACAAACAAAACATTTTAGACACAAATAGGTAATATTAAATAGGGTAGCGGTTGTAGTTGAATCCAAGGCCATTATTTATTATGCTTACGTCTATGCTTTCTAAACATTAAAACTTACTTTTCATTTCAAAACAAATTCTGATAACTAAAATGTATTTTTATACCATTTCGGGTAGTAATTTTGAGTGTTTTAATAATAACAGACTTTAAACTAATTTCAAAGGCCAAAATAAGATAAAATACACCACAAAAGCACGTGAATGCACAAGTAATACAAAATGTATTTTAGATATTTCTAGCGAAATCACTTCTGTTTTATCAAGCGAGATTTTGGGGAGATTTCGTACTAAATATCAATTTAAAACAATTGATTTTTAATGAAGATCTTTCATGTTGCATTAAAAACACTGTAAAGATATTTGTCTCGTATAATTACAATTACCCAAGTATTTCACATTCGTCATATTTTATACCATTCATGTGTCCCACTTTAAGAGCAATGGAAATTTAATCCACTATATCGATCGTTTTACTGCTTTTTTTCTCATAACACGAAGACATTGCAGATCACAAAATAAGTTTTTCTCATAAAACAAGGACATTGCAGATGACAAAGAAGTATATCTCATCTATAAATAGATATCCTCACAAAAGAACTGGGTTAATCGGTCTTATGCACATTACATATCACTCTCAAGGTGCCCATTTCCATCTACTTCTCGGAATTGTTTTCAATTCTTTGAATTTTTAAAGTGTGTAACACATGAATAGACGCAAAAAGTGTTTTTTTTAAAATCTCTGCGCAGTATCATCTTTTGTTATCAAAAGTTATCAAAATACGTTTTTATTTAGGCATCAACTAGATAATATAAGATAAACAATTGGAGTTAAGAAACCGAGCAATCACAGATGTCTCAAACGTAAGATTGAGAGCATGTTCCATTGAGGAGTAGAAATCCCATGTAAACCGGTCAAGGCCGCTGTTTACTCCTTGTTATTATCGGGAAATAACATGAAAAAGCAATCAACAATTCAGTTAGTAATGAAATAAATGGAGATAACGAAAAGAATGCAAACTCTTATGTTCACAAAACAACACAAAATAGAAGCCAAGCAAACAATGACTTCCAAGATATCAGAGGTAGGATCGAATGCCATAGAGGAGAGAGTAAATAGCATAATAATAAGTATGAAAACGTCAGCCAGCATTTAACTTATTGATATATAATTTATGGCTTTCAGTGGCATTGTATTGATCATAGAACTTACAAGATGATGCTTTTTTTAACGAAATTGTCGAAATTCTTTTTCCATCAACCTTATTGTTAATTACTTATCTCCTTTTAGAAATTATTGAAAATTATAAAGTAAGTGAAATTAATCGTTGCGATTAGATTTTAAATTGTGAAATCGGGAATCGTTGGTTTACAGTATTTACCTTATCTCGATAATAAAAAAAGAAAACAAAACTAGAGCCGAGCTCGTTGCAAAGCAACGAGTAGGTCTTCCGTTGGAGATGTGGACAGGAAGTACCGACCTTGGGTCAAGGTTACTGCACTCTCTAATGTGAACAACCTTTCTTCTCAGCATGAGCCTCCAGTGAATCTTAATTACAAAGTTATGCTTAAACATTTTTTCTCTGTCAGTGACCTTGATTTGCCAGAAAGACCTTTGATCAGGGTCATGACACAACCTCCAATTATAAGTAATCTATGTTTCAAGTAAGAGCCTCCAATGATTTTCACTTACTAGTTCATAGCGTGGAAAAGAAAAGATTTCTTCCGTCAGTGACCTTGATTTTAACAGAATAACCTTGGCTCTTTGTCAAGACAAACCCTCAATCTGAAACAACTTTTAGAAATTCATAACCTTGACAGGAGTTTTACAGCTTTTCTGTCATAAGCCCTAAATTTGCTAAAATGACCTTATTTTAAGTCACTTGAAAACCGGCGGACTACAAGCAATTTGTATCAAGTATGGACTTAAACAAATATAGTCAGAATGAAAAAAAATACTGTTTTCTGAGTCAAAATCGTAAAAAAAAACCTTTTTATCACAAGCAATCTCTGTATCAAGTATGAGCTTACAGATATTCTCGATTACATATAAATGATGCAACAAAACATTAATTCCTTCTCCAGTGACCTTGAACTTGCCGTAATATTGCCTTGAATATATAAATACAATGACACATCCTAGGATCACTTGAAATCTTTGTATCGAGTACAAGCTTCTGGTTTCTTTATGTTATAGCCTGACCTTCTGGAAAAAACTTTTAAGGGGCAGACAGACATATGGACAGTTAAACAGACCATTCAATTCCCATTCCATCCAACTACCCCCCAAAATACACAATCACTTTGCAAGGGAAAACTCTAGTCATGATTTGAAAAAAAGTAATCTTTTTTATATCAGGAAGCTTTCGTAAATATGGTTTCTCATTCTTGCCCTGAAGTTCGTAAAAATAATACTTGAAAACGACCCCTTCTTACTTTTTACTAACCGTTTTCTTCATTGTTTTCATTTTATATCCCCAAGGTCGCCCGCATGGCGCAGTGATTAGAGCGTCTGTTCTATAGTAGCGAAGTAAGGAGTTGATCCTTACGTTGTGGTTCGAATCCCACTGTGGGACGTGGGGACCTGTCCTTCCGATGAGACCGTATAAAACAAGGTCCTGTGTCGCTTTAGGTGCTGGCACAAAAAGATACCTCCCTGCTCAAAGGCACTTAGTGCCGATTATAAGACAATTAATGTTGGTGCCGGTTATGATTTTAATAGTTTAAATTAGGTCATAAAAGTGTTTAATTACATGATAAGTTCGTGATATTCAGTAGCTGTAGATTGTTATATATAAGTATAAGTTCTTAAATTTTCGATTCTGTACATACGATGCGGGTTATTTCATGTACTACTTACATGTACATTGTATAACCTGCTACTGATATTTTTAAAATCACGGAACAAAATTAAAAGGTTAGCACACTATACTAATCATTTACAGGTTTTGAAAAAATTATAAAACAAATAAAATTCATTACTTTAAAATCTTGAATTATTTTTTCAACTTGACTATTCAACGTGTAATATAAATATGCATTGTGCTGCACAGAAGTCACTTATGAAGTTTAAACGTGCCGGAGATACTTATCGACGTTTAGTCCATTTCATTAATGAGTAAAATTCTGAATAGATCCTTATGATTCGGAAGATTTTCTTTAAAATTTAAAACTGAAATAGCCATGGTAAAAATCTGTGATGAACAAAAAAAGAATTTGTTTGGGAAAATTTGTGTTGAAAACGGATTTATTTGTGTGTTAAAAGCGCTAATTAAGCATGTGCATTTAAATCAATATTGGTTGAAGTAAAGTAACTGCAGATCGCCAGTCCTTACGGGCAATGAAAGTGTAGCCGTTACCTATTCCCGAGGGATAATTAATGACAATAATGTATATTCTCTTCTTCATAGGTTATGCTCGGAATGTAATGAGGGTTATTGTTCATATCGTGATAATGAGTATTCATGTGCATTTGTTCCGAATTCTAGTATTAAGTCGAACACTTTAACTAATTCTTATAAATTTACTAAGGCTTATAGAAACATCAATAGTTCTACTGTCAAGAAGGTTTCACAATCAGACGAATCTAATGTGTTTGTAACCGAAAGTAAAAATATAACAAGCAATAATGAATTTGGTTTGATGAAAAAAGGTTTAAAATTTGGAAACCTTAACATTTGCCACCTAATGCCAAAAATTAAAGAAATTAAAATTATGCTTCAAAACAAACAATCTCTTAATATTCTAGGACTTTGTGAAACCTTTTTGAATGAAAATATTAGTGATTCTGAGTTAAATATTGATGGCTTTGAAATGGAAAGGAAGGACCGCACTTCGAGGGCAGGTGGTGGAATTGTTGTATACATTTCTAAAAATATAAAATACAATCGTAGAACTGATTTTGAAATTGGTAATATTGAAACAATTTGGCTAGAATTAAATACAAAGAATTCTAAACCAATTTATTACTGTTCAGCATATCGTCCACCATCTGCTCCCTCCTGCTGGGCGGAGGACCTAGCTAGAGAGATTAACCGTGCCTCCTGCTGTGACGATGCAGAAATTATCTTAACAGGTGACTTTAATGTAGACTTATTCAAAGAACCCCCACAAAGTTGGACATATGCTCTAGAGGAGTTTGGTTTTTCACAATTAATTACAGCACCAACCAGAGTAACTAATACCTCAAGTACCCTAATAGATCACTTCTACACCAATAAACCAGATAACATGTGTGAAGTAAATGTACCTTTTATAGCCATCTCTGATCACTACCCAATATGTGCCACTAGAAAAACAAAATGCATGCAACAAAAAGGAAAACACATAGAAATTCAGTATAGAGACTTCAAAAAGTTTGATGAAAATAAATTCCTCCAAGACTTAAAAGATGTAGACTTTAGCATTCTCCTCCAGTTGCATGACCCTAATGAAATACTAACTGACTTCTATGAATTATTCAATAGCGTACTTGACCAGCATGCTCAGATTAAAACCAAACGAGTAAAGAGTGAAATTCGTCCTAAATGGTTGACACAAGAAATAAACAATGCTAGACACTTACGTGACTCTTACCACAAAGAAGGAGATATGGAGAACTATCGACTCTATCGAAACAAAGTTAGACTTCTTATAGACAAATCAAAATCTTCTTACTATAAAACAGCGATTGAACAGAGTTCAAATCCCAAAGAAATGTGGAACTATCTTAATCAATTAACATGTAATTCAAAGAACATAACTCCATCTCATGTATTTTCTGATGGGGAAATTGTTGATAATCTACAGGATATTGCAAATACTTTTAATACCCACTTCACAGATGTCTCTAACAAGCTTCTTTTGGAAATGCCAAAACATGATTATGATCCTAATATATTATGTAATTTTGTTAGGTCTAAGCTTGATGAGGAAACCTTCTTTACTATTCATCAAATTGAGGTAAGTGAAGTTTTTAACATGTAAAATTCTCTAAATGTCAATAAATCAGCTGGCATTGACTTTATTGGGCCGCGTCTTTTGAACGTCGCATCTAAATATATATGTAAACCTATAACTCATCTTGTTAATGCTAGCATAGTAAGTGGTATTTTCCCGACAAATTTAAAACAAGCCAAAGTAACACCTATTTTTAAGAAAGGTGACAAAGCTGACCCGAATAATTATCGTCCTATTTCTATTCTACCAACTGTATCTAAATTGATAGAAAAACATGTAGCTAAGCTAATACAAAATTTCACTAATGAATTCGATCTTCTAACACAATCCCAGTCGGGATTTAGGGCACTCCATTCTTGTTAAACTTCCCTTACAAAACTAACAGAAAGTTGGCTTAATGCAATGGATCGTGGTGAACTAATTGGAATTACATTTATAGATTTTAGTAAAGCATTTGACTTGGTGAATCATGACATTCTTCTAGAGAAATTAACCCATTACAAATTTGACCAAACAGCTATAAAGTGGTTTAAATCATATCTTTACAATAGGACCCAGTGTGTTAAATTTGGAACATGTGTCTCCAATACTCTACCCGTCACAGCAGGAGTACCACAAGGGTCAATTTTAGGTCCACTTTTATTTTTATTGTACATAAACGACCTTCCTTTACATGTAAACAATTCAAATATTGATATGTTTGCTGATGATGTTACTTTGTACTCTAATAATCATGATGCAAGATGTTTAGAAAAGACACTAAATTCAGATCTTTGTGAAATTGAGAAATGGTGTGCTCAAAATCAAATGGTATTAAATGTAGATAAAACGAAATGTATGTTAATGGGAACACAACAAAGAAAATCAAAACTAGAAAATCCAAATTTACAACTTTATGCCTCAGACAAAACAATTGAAATGGTTGAAACTGAAAAAATTCTTGGTGTACATATTGATGATAAGTTGCAGTATGCGAATCATATTGATTCGGTCTGTAAAACTTTAAATTATAAGTTATTTACTCTTCGTAGGATTAAAAAATTTCTCCCTCTTCATACCAGGAAACTATATTACAATGCTTATATTTTACCATCTATTAACCATGTTAACTATTGTTTGACTGTTTGGGGTAATGCCCCTAAGAAGGACATGGACAGACTATTTAAACTACAAAAAAGGGCAGCAAGGATTATTCTTGATGCAAGTCCTGATTCTTCATCTAAACCACTATTTGAGAAACTTGGATGGTTAACTATTTATGAGCTAGTTGATCTGTACAAATACATATTATTATACAAAATTTTCAGCGGAATGACTCCCGAATATCTTCATAATTTATTTGAATTTCATTCTTCAACTTCCTATAACCTGCGATCTGAAACTAATTACGATCTTAAATTACCAAAATTTCATACAAACTTATTCAAGACCTCTTTTCAGTACTCAGGTGTACATCTATGGAATAAACTTCCACAATACATTAGACTCTCTCAATCTTTACAAGCATTTAAACGTAATGTAGAAAATTATATTATCAGCTGTCGCTCAATTATTTGAGCATATGTTTATGATCATCATATTTCTGTATTGTCATATTTGTGTACATGGACACTGTATTCATAATTTGTGATTGTATTTCCTATTATATATGATGAATTGTATCTTGTATCTTTTTGTAATTGATGTATAGAGGGCCCTGGGGAAGAATAGTGCATGCACTAACCAGGTTACCTTCTTTAAATAAAGTTTTATTATTATTATTATTATTATTATTATTATGAATCCTCAAAACGAAAAGTAAAATTACACATGGAGCTAACGAAATTGAAGACTGATTAATGTACATGTAAAATAAATACCCCAGCGTTTTGTTCTAAAGTCAAACCTAAGATATTTTAAAATATTTTTGAAAGGTTCGATTTACTTACAGAAAATAATGTTTTCCGTAAGTTTGTAAAATAGGATTTAACATTCGACCACGCTGTGTAAATTAATGTCAACAAGCGACGGAAGGAATGGTTGGTCGCGTAATTGTAAACAAACACAAAACCAAGATAGCTGTTTTAGATAAACATGTATCACGATCAAATTTAAAACGAAGATAAGCCAACATATTAATCTCAAATATCCGACAATAATAATTTTCCATTATTTGTAAAATGGTTTTAATACACCAATTATTTTGCCCATGACTACGGGGTCAATGGTTCGCCGCGGCGTGTCGCTTAAGATTTTCTTGGATGCGTGTAATCGTAAGATTACACAGCAATGGTCAACACACGTAAAATCTGGGTTCCAGGTGAATGTGAGAATTGCGCAGTAAATAATTTTTGTATTATTTGACTCTTTACAAGTTCTTTTTATGAGATCCGGGCGTGTATCGTTTTCGTTCATATTGTTTGTGTTCATATTTTAACGATGAAAAGTTTTTTTCTAAAACTCTTCTCTTGGAAACATCTTGATTAATAAAAGGAAAATGATGCCATTGAATACTCTGAACGGGAACCAAAGAACACGTTTAAAACCTAATTAAAAACAAGAGATGTGATACAGCATTGTAAAATATTTATTACTTACGGCAAGTTTAATTCAATTCTGCGCATAAAGATTACAGAGTTTTCCTTCAATAGCAAGATGAGAACTGCCTAGCTTTCTTTCCTATAATACGTAAGACTCGAACAAATTAATATTTTTATAGGACAGAGATAGTATTAAGGTACAATTTTATATATTAAAAGAATGAATTTAACCATTCTGTGTTTTTATTTGTGTATAACTGTGGGTCGCTGGATTACCCGCCGGTGACCGACATTGCCCCGCGCTATCGAGGGAGGCGTGTTATATAATTGTAAACAAACAAGGTGAATGTAATCCGAAAAACGCTACCTGTTTACCTTGCCTGCTTTCTACCGCATTATTACGCAATATTCCCGGCATTATCGAACAAAACAGCATTTTCATCAGATCAAAAAGGTGTAAAAGAGCAATTTTGTTCGTAAGATCTAGATCGAAATATTTACCGTTTTTGAGTTATAAAGCGAAAACTTTCAAGTTCCATAGAGCCCTAATTATAGGGGCCAGCCCCTTTTGAATAGTATTACATGAAAGCCCTCGCAATTATGCACAACTTTTGATCTACATGTCTTAACAAAATATTTTTAGTTTTCAAGATAAAAAGGAAAATATGTGTAAATTTTCGCTCTTTTAGGCGTTCTAATTTTTGACCCCTATATAGCGCCATTGTGAATACAGAAATCGAAAAACAAAAACCGATGTGCACAACTTCAATCCTTCTGTTACCCAAAATCAGTAAAATTTCTGCTCCAGCTTTTGTGGTCTCTGAGCCTTTATCCGGAAACGAAAGCCTATAAATTTTCGTTTAAAGGGGAATAACTCAAAAGTGGAAGTGAATTTTTGAAATGTTAGATAGCACTCTGATAGAGTTTAATGATGTCTATAATGTCTGAAAATTTGAGCGAAATTCGTTGATAAATAAGTGAGATATGAGGCCTCAAAGTTGGCGTCTAGGAAGTAGAAGAAAAAAAAAAGAATAATAATCTTAACCAACAGAATCAGTAGAAGGTCTTCCGTTGGAAACGGAAGACCTTAACAAACAAGCAGGTGAAATCGGTCAACAGGGAATTCTCACTCTATCATGAAAACGAATCCTCCATCTAATGTTTTAAGTTCCGTGTTTTCTCTGCTCCTTATTTGTATCATTTCATTGGAATGTTAAGCTTCCTTTTTTCCTTCTTCCTTTGCGTAACTTCAGTTCAACCGAATGCTGTGTCGTGCTTTATCATTTTCCGCCGACGCGCTTTTGCGTCGTTATCACAAAAGGAGGAATATCACGTGACGCCCTTTCAGCAAATAAAAATTACGAAAATAATCTTATGTAATATTAGTTATTATGATGCGACAATTTGTTTTAATTAACTGTCATATCAAAGTCAACGTATGTAGGTCGTTGAAATAATATCTTTATTGCATTTATCTTTAAATGCATTTCTGTTGTAACAATGATGAAAACTTCGTGCCCGACGAAATTTAATACATTTTTTTAAGTTCAATTTATTTATCAGATAAACACAAGAAATAAAACCGGAAGTGGTTCATGATGTTTTTGTTTTTTAAAAAAAATAATCTACTACGTAATTGTAATGTAACTCTTTGTTCATTTGACGTCAAGGTATATATCAGTCGTACAGTTTGACTTAAACATGACCAAGTTTTAACAGAGCCGATTTACGATTTTTGTATACTTTTTGATCCTAGATTTTATAGTATCACGGGACGGTATTTTGTTGTTTGGTGTAACGATGGACATCAGTACTATCATCTAAAGCCTTTGCCTTCAACTATTTGTACATGTATTGGCATGTAATCAAACAACCATATCAACAGTCGCGCGTGTAATATCATCTGTCCCTTTTCCCGAGAATTTACGGCTTCTCGGAGAATTGACAAAATTATCTAATTTATTCAATCATAACAGACCTTAAATGATGTTCAGTGAAAACAAAAAAAAAATAAAGAAAATCAAAAAATAATGGTAGAAGACAGCCCCAGGTAACAGGTGCTTGGTCGCGATAATTACTGTATAAACACTGCCACGGGCAATAACGAGTAGGAAACCCTAATTACTATATGTACAAGTGCAATGAGTATTTTACGTTTTAAAACAGATTGTTTAATGCATTAATAAATAACCTTAGAAATATTCAAAAGTATACATCCGAGCATAGACCTAAAACGTCTTAGGTCTATGATCCGAGTGACCGAGTACCGATTTTAGTATTCGATACTCGGACGTTCGATCGAGTACCCGGTTAACCGGGTACTCGTTGACATCTCTAATTTTAAAGGATTGAGTATAGGATAATCAAAAACAGTAAGCAATAAACGAAACAATGTGCATATCCCTGATTGTGCCGTGATAATTGCCACTAATAGTGTGTTTTATTCATCTGATTTTTAAGGGATTATGACTTTTATTTACTTTAAACGGATATAAAATCCTTTTAAGGAAATTTTCACCAAATTGGAACTGCTTGTATAGACCTTATTTACATGATAACTATCATTAATTCATTTAATGAATGCTCTTAATTCTTGCAAATAACATCAGTTCTAAAGTAAATTAAAATGTATAATGACTAGAATAAAAAGGGTGTGGCCGAAAAAAAATATGTTGTGAAACAGGTCTAAAGAAAGGACATATACATGTTGAAATAAGTAATGTAGTTGTCGCTTGATATGGGAGGAAATCAGTATGGTATCAACTAATAAGGAACTGGGTGTTCTAGATATAGTCCTTTTAATTTAATTTAAAATATACTTACATTCGAATTCAGGATAAAATTATCAATCCCTATTTAATCTACATAGAGCAGAAAAAGTTTTCGTTCAGTTAAGGGTGTCCTTTACTGTCCCTTCACCCCGCCTGACTATGCACACATTCTATTGGTTGTTCAGATATATGCGTCTGTTTCCTGAGTCGCTGGGAAAACCTTTTTTTTAAATACCAAGGTAACGTCTGCACTCAAGGAAAAAAAAATCAAGGTATCATATGCATCATAAAAGAGTAAAAAAAAGGATATCCTCTTTCAGTTGCTCACAAACATTATCCGCATGTTTTTCTGCACTAACTTAAAATCGTTATTTAAATAAGCTTCCTGTCTTAGAATTAATACATTTTGAGGAACATTCTTTATTTACGAAGAATTTAATGAAAAAATAGAACATCCTGAAAACCTCAAAATTTCTAGATTTAGGCATGAATGATATGCACAGAGATATAAATACTGTACTACTACTAGTGAAAAAAAAATATAAATATATATATAACTTTATCCGAAGGGATGCATCTCGTCGAGTTCACAGGCGCGGATCATCAGATCAAACGAGACGTTATACGGCTCTTCCGATCAAGTTACTGTTATAATGATGAATTTATTATATACCTCATTAGAAATAGCTAAATAAAACTTTCAAGATCAGTTGTATAATATTTATCCATAAAACAAATATAAGTACAATGGACTCTTTTAACGCACAGGAAAAATAATGTCATGTTTCTGCATAATGTCATTAGTTTCAGAGTAGTGTTATGGATTCAGCTAACCACAGTGTGGTGATCAGGAAAGTCGGATTACGACGTCATGTGATAGCATAAAATCAACAGAAAATCGAGTGATACACATAAGGTATACAATAAATGTTTTATTGACTTGATTTCCTTACATTACAATTTATATTAGTTATTATTTGATAGTTTATGCGAGAAAAATGTTTGAACTCCGGAAAATTTGTGCATAATGTAGATATTATATTTAAATACCAAAGAAGCAACAAGTATTTGATTTGCTATCCCATTAGGAAACTATTTGATAATTTCTTTCAGTATAGTATGTTAAGTCGAATTTTGCAAATTATTGATCAGATATAAATGTATACCAGGAGATAATAAAAATATTACCTTTTTAAGTTTATTAGTCCGTTACCTTGGAAACTTAAAATAAGCCAGAAATTAAATAAGCAATATCACTCATAAAATTTATTTTTAAAAAACGTATGAAAGAGTACAGATATACTTTATAAGAAAGATTTTCCTCTAAAATGTTCAAATTATTTCGTATATTACGATAACGACTATTTAAACCTAAAATGTCAACTTTAGAGTCGTATTCATAGTTATCTTACAAAAATCATAGTGTCAAGCAAACTGTCAACTAATCATACAGTTCTAAGGATATAACGTATTACAAACGTACACGGATAGACGGATTGACGTTAGGCAAAATGATGTACGGACAATCGTAAGGATGGAATTTTACATATCTCTTTACAATATAAATTTCAGCTTTAAATATGTTCTCATGTCCATTTCTATTAAAGGGTTCAACCAGAAACGATACAGTCGCTTTTAATTTCATATCAATTATTAAAATGTATTTACAGCGGTCTTTGTAATAGACGCATCAAAGTTTATCCTATAAATGCAGCCTCAATGTCCTTAGCCATTATACGCAGTGGAAGGTGAAGCGTTGAAGAACAGGTAATATATACAAGTCTACCATGGATGAAGAGTTTTCTTGACTAGATACGGGTGCACACAATAGGAGCCTGTTTGTCGTTTTATGGCAAAATAGAATAATAATGTGCATTTTTGGAGGGGTTGATGTATAAAATGTCAAGGTCTCTCTACTAAACATTTGGGAAATATTGAAAGCTTCAGCATGGAAATACAACTGTACAGCTGATGTATATGACAAGCAAAATATGTTAATATATGGAATGTGAAATACATGATCGGCATCTGTCACTTTTATATTATAAAAACATACTAACATTTATAATTTGGATAGGAATTTAACTAATATATGAAATTTGTTTATATACAAGAGGCAATATGGTACCATAAATTCCGTAATCCCGCTGTCATGTTGAAGATTTTCAACTTACCTTTTGTATATACTGCCACCCGGTAAAATTTCAAAATTAACACCATGACATTACCGCCAAACATGATTAAAGCAAAACAACATGTACCGTTCACGGTAGCTCAGTGGGTAGAGCGCTCGCTCCGTGATCGGGAGGTCGTGAGTTCGTATCTCGGGTGCAACTGACCTAGTGGTAAAAATTGGTAGCAACTGTTCCTTTGCCATGCGCTCGACACTTTGAAGTGAAAGTTGCGGGTCTTTCGAAAGAGACCTTAAAATCCGAGGCCCCGTGTCAGCGGCAGGCGTTGGCGCGATATAGATCCGTCACTGCTCAATGGCCATGAGTGCCGAGTAAAGGTCAAAAGTTGAAGCCCTTCACCGGCATACGGTGACGTCTCCATATGATTGAAAAATTCTCGGGAGAGACGTTAAACAATATACAATCAATCAATCAATCAAAACAACATGCAGACTTCACCATAACTTATCAAGATAGAGTCACTTACCAAAGTTAAATACATTGCCAAATTATATACCGTATAGCGGGTTATTTAAGCTAAAATTTTGTCTTATTTTGACGTTTTGATGGTAGTCCGCTAAAATATTCTGTATTCTTCTTAGAGTTGATCTGCACAGAGGTGTAATCTTGTGTCCGCTAAAATAAATTATTACGCCAAATTATTAGCATACATTGAGCAGGCAAAACACCAAATTTTAAATCCACCAAGAAACCCCCTATACGGTATATTCCAAACAAAAAAAAAATAAACTAACATAATAATTTTTAAGAATGCAGAGAAATATTGACATTATCGATGTATTTCTAGATAAATATATAGGGCCATTCAAAGAAAAATCATTTGCAAGTAAAATGGATTTAATTTTCAATTTTAATTTTGACTGCAGCGTAATATTTTAGGGATTTAAACTTAAGATAAAATGGAGAAAATGATATTTCAGATAGAGCTTTTTGCGCTATTGGTTCTTATTGTCAGTTCTATCGTTGTTTAATTAACTGTATTTGTCAATAAATATATGACACATCATTTCCAAGTGTTTCATATTAAATAGTTTAAATTCCAATCATCACGTACACGCACATAAACTCCCTTTTCACCTATTCTATATTCTGCAATTTGAATTCAAATGGAAGTAGGTCAGAAATATCTCACGAGAAGGTATGATTTTTCTCTAGATTGTCCTTCTCTTCACGAGAGAATATAAAGGCTTCCATAAATGTTTTTCTTTAGCTGCAGATGTGTATCTGTCTGTCCTTAAACATTCCGACTGACATCTAAAGAGCTACAATGCTTTACATTAATAAAAGAGTTTATATTTATTGCTTTCAAAAGTGCACTTTTTGTAACTTTTTTGTAACTGTATATTTCAAAATAATATAATTCTATATTTCTAACACATTCTGTTTCATCCACACAAACCTGCATGTAAAGGTTATGCACTAGGGTCATTTAAGAATACAACAGTCTCAAATAACATTATTCCTACCATGTCAAAAGTTCTAGATTGGTAGCCATTTCAGGTGATTTTACAGGACATAAAGTCGGCAAAAATTAATAAAATTATAAGTTATTTTGAAAAGAAAGTAAGCTTTCATTTTCCCATTCCCCTAAATATTTGATACTGTATATTCCTGTTAACCTCATCCACAAAGAATAATTATTTGAAGGAAGCGCGGTTTACCTATATCTCTTGCCACCTGATGTGGCAGTATAAATAGGTGACACATTTAATGGTCTCAATTTCAGGACCAAACAGACTATTTATTGTTTTCGGAAATGCATTGTGTGGAAGCAGTAAATGAATATGCTAGGGAATAAGGGTTATCAAAATTATGAGATGGCAGCATGAATAAAATGAGAAATAAATTGTGAAACATTTGATATATAGGAGTACCCATGTAAAAACGTTTTATATACATATAGATTACTGTAGACGTACTTTTTTCCACGGGGTCATAATTCCGCGGAATACCAATTTCTGTATAATCCGCGGGTAGAAAATTACGCGGATTTTCTAGATTGTCACTATATGCCTTACATTTATATTAAGTACGCTTGGACAAATTTCCGCGGAAAAATTGTGACCGCGTACATAGCGTAAATTAATACCACGCGGAAAATTGTACTTCTACAGTATATCAAATAGGGTAATGTTTGTAGTTGAATCTAAGGCCATTATTTTTATGCTTACTTAAATTTACTTGCTAAAATATATATTGTTTCATTTCGTGAAGTAGTTATCGATGTTTTAATTGTTCTTAACGGACTAAACACTACTATCAGAGGTCAAAACAAGATAAGATATTAACCACGAAAGTACATGAATGCACAAGCAATACAAAATGTACATATTTAGATATTTCAAGTGTGTTTTGGGGGAGATGTTGTACTAATTATAATCAATTTAAAACAGTTAATTAATCCCTAATGCTGCTTTAATATCACTGAAAAGTTGTTTGTCTTTTATAATAACAATTATTTCATTTTCGTAAAATTTGATACCTTTTATGTTTTCAACATTAAAAGGCAATGGTAATTTAATCCACAATGTCGATCTTTTTACTGTTCTTTTTTCTCTCGCATAACAGGAGGATATGGCAGATGACAAAGAAATGCTTAATTTATAAATAAATATTCCCACAAAACAACTGGGTTAGACGGTCTAATACACATTAAATATCATTTTCAAGGTGCCCTTTTTCATCTAATTCTCGGAATTACTTTTAATTCTTCAAATCCTTAAAGTGTATAACACATGAGTAGACGGAAAAAGGTATTTTTTTAATTAATCTCTGTGCAATATCATCTTTCTTGAAATTATCAAAATACATTTTGATTTAAGCAACAACTAGAAAATATACAATAAACATAAAAAATCTAGAGGAGAGAAAACACCGAGTTCTAAAACTAAAGCTGAGAGCATGCGCCATGGATGAGTAAACATTCCCTCTAGACCGGTCAAAGCCGCCATTTACTTCGTGTTATGATCGGGGAAAAAAGAAAAAAAAATATCGACATTTCTGTGTGTAACGATATACATTAAATTATTGATCGAGATAACGAAAAGTATTTAAACTCAAAAGTCCGAAACTCAATACAAAACATAGTACAGAGCAAACAAGAACCTTCAAAACATCAGAGGTGGGATCAGATGCCATAGAGGAGTGAGTAATTAAATAATTGCAAAACAATAAGTATGAAAATGTCAGTCAGCATTTAACTTCATGATATAGTTTTATGTCTTACAAAGGCATTGTATTGATCTTAGACCCTACAATATGAGGACTTTAAACGAGACTGTCGAGATTCTTGAATCATCAACCCTATTGTTAATAAGTTATAAGGTTTTAGAAATAAGTGAAATATATAAAGTAGGGAAATGTCGTTGGGATAGATTTCAAATTGTGAAATTGCGAATCAGATATGATGCGAGGAATAGTTGGTTTACAATATTTACCTTATCCCGATCATGAAAAGAAAAAAAAACAAGCAGGTAAAATCCTGCCCTGTTCCTGATCTGAATCATTTCATTAGAATGTTAAGGTTCCTTATTTCTAGGACTTATGCGTTATTATAATTAGCCTGTCCCATTTAAAAAAATACAAGTAATTATGATTTGACATTTTGTATAAAATAACTATCATATCAAATCCAACATATCTTGATTGGAGAAGAAATGAGAGAAAGGAAACAATTAATATCGATTCTGAATTGATTTTTAAGGAATGAGAATAAGGATTATAAAAAAATAAAATAAGCAATAAACAAAACAATATGTATATCCTTGATTGTGCCGTTAGAATTGTCACTAGTATTGTTTTTTTATTCATCTAACTATTTTTAAGAATTAGGACGTTTTATTTACTTTAAATGAATAATCAAAAACCCCCTTTAAGGAAATTTTCACAAATTTTTTTAATATGGATTTGGTTCTACATTTTAAA
>NW_026936298.1:0-7157 GCF_032062105.1 Saccostrea cuccullata
TGGTTGTTAGCTTGGTTGCGGCTAATTTGATGTTTTACATCATTTTTTAATTGTGGAAAATATAAATTGAGTCGATGATATTTTAGACACTTCTTATGCTGAACAGTGATGATTTGTTATTTGAAGTTTCCTTGTAGTTTAAACAATAATACAATGGCATAAATCTAAAAGTCTGAAAAATTAATACTTTTAGTGTGATTTTTGCTATATACTTTCATTTCATATATGAATATTTTTTTTAAATAACAAGAAAAAAACTATAGCTATTTCTCTGATTTTAAAGTTAAACCAATTATGCCTAAGTGCATAACCATAAAATGTTAAATAAGATACATTTTTGAGGAGTTAAAAAGATTGTTGAATTATAATTATTTGAACGTGTGTTAAAATAAGGTTACAGACACTCTTGTTAAATATTACCGACACCGAAATAAATTGAGTCTTTTTTTTCTGAAATAAACAATTAATCAGCCGTTATTGAAAAATATTTACATTTGCAAATGTTTTCCTTTATATAACACTACTAAAAGCAATGCGTATCTATAACTGTATAAATACAGGTACGGGGTCAAGAGGTCATAGATGTGCCTATGGATAATCGTTTGACGTAATTTCTCAGTGACGTCATAAAGGGTCGACGTGCGTTCAGTGGATTACATATTTGCCGTTGAGTTTGAAAAATAATGCATTTCACACGTTAAAAGTCACAATAAGGCAAATGTAAAGTATGAATAAGTCACAAATGTAAATATAAGTAATAAGGTATCATTTTAAAACATCTATCGGGCTATAAATACGGGTTGGTACGAGATTAAATTCATCATATAGCCCTTCGGGTTAGAAAATTTATTAAAATTCAAAACATGCAAGCATGACAGTTTTTATTCATTGTAATGCCCACCATGACGTGCGGTTGCATGGTATCGGGTGAAATTGAGGGTATCCACGACGGGAAATATAACATTTACGCACACTGGTAATTTCATGACAAATGCAGAAAATCTCGCTAAAGCAGGGGGACGTGCACTAGGGAAAATTATATCTTCGATTCATAGTAATAAAGATTTCAGGTTTAATGCTTATGAAAAACTGTTTTACTCTTGTGTCATACCTGTTTTGGATTATGCATCCAGTGTCTGGGGTTACAAAAAGTTCCAGCCTAAAGATAATATTCAGAACAGAGCTATTCGTTATTTTATTGGGGTTCACCGTTTTGCTCCTACATTGCTCCTACATTGGGGGTTTATGGTGACACTGGATGGATTCCAAGTCAATACAGACGTTGGATAAATGTAATCAGATATTGAAATAGAGTTTTATCCTTTGGCAATGATCGAATTACAAGAATTGTTTTTGAAGTTGATTACAATAAGTGTTAGAAAAACTGGTGCAGTGATTTGAAAGATATATTACACCAACTAGAGCTGGATTACTATTTCGAGTCAAAGCTTATGGTAGATATAAATATGGTTCAATCAAAAATACACAATTATTACTCAAACCTTTGGAACAATGAGATTTTAAGCATCCCTAACTTATGTTAATTTTAAAACAACGTTTGGTAGGGAAAATTATTTTGCACTTGATATGCCTAAATATTTACGTTCAATTTTAGCACAATTTAGATGTGGCATTTTACCTTTACGAATAGAAACCGGTAGATATCATGGTGAATCTGTTGAGGATCGAATTTGCACACTTTGCTCTAGAAATAATGTAGAGGACGAAATTCATTTTTTACTGCATTGTCCTTTATACTCTGAATATCGATCAAAACTTTTTGAAAACACTGGCATTAATCAAATGGGGTGGTCAGATATGGATTTACTATGTTTACTTATTTCGAATTATCCTAGACAGATTGCAAAGTACTTGTATTTTTCAATTATGCGAAGACAGTCCTTCATGTTCAGAAAATAATAATGTATTTCAAGTTTATTTTCATTTACCAATGTAAATCCTTATAACAGACACTACCAATCTTACCATACAAAATGTATAGATATATATTTATCACAATTATGTTTATTTTTCATGCACTTTTTTGTTATTCTCTTAACGTTGTGCTCTTTATTTTCTTATATATTTTATTTCAATTTTGTGTTTAAAGTGGCATATAGGCCCGATGGGTCGGGTGTTGTTTGTTATTTTATACAGTCTGTAAACAAAAGAATCTAATTGTACACATGTCACTATAAATAAATAAATTACTTACTTAATTACTTACTTACTAACTATAGCGTAATTTCACTATAATATTGAAATACCACTATTATAGCGGAATTAACGTTTCCCCCCAACCTGAAAAATAGTAACCTGTGTCATCAATCCTGTAAACTATTCAAATCAAAATAACAAATAGTGATCAAATTGATCAATCCTGTAAACTATACAAATCATAGATAACAAATACTGATCTGTGACATCAATCCTGTAAAATATACAAATCAAAGATAACAAATAGTTATTCAATTGATCAATGCTGTAAACTATACAAAGCGAAGATAACAAATAGTGATCAAATTGATCAAACCTGTAAACTATACAAATCAAAGATAACAAATACTGAGTAGTAATCAAATTGATAAAACCTGTAACCTGTACAAATCAAAGTTAACAAATAATGATCTGTGACATCAATCCTGTAAACTATGCAAATTTTTAGATAACAAATACTGATCTGTGACATCAATCCTGTAAAATATACAAATCAAAGATAACAAATAGTTATTCAATTGATCAATGCTGTAAACTATACAAATCAAAGATAACAAATACTGATCAGTGACATCAATTCTGTAAACTATACAAATCAAAGATAACAAAAATAACAAAATGACAGAGTCGGGATCGGGATGGCAGGACAGCACGGCATTTTTGTTAGTATTATTTTTTTTTATGCTTTTTGTTAAATTTTAACTTGCACAAGGATTTTAAACCAGATATACCAGACTCCTATAAACCTCGACGATGCATCTTGTCAGATTTATCAGACCATGAACTTATATCATCAATTTTATGTCAACCATTAACTAAAAACAAAAACAGTCAGAGGAAATTTGGGAAAGACTACCTAATCGAACACTCTGTATCAAATATCCCAATTGTATTAAAACCATCGTTAACATGTTTTGCTTGCCTTACACTTTTGAGAAGTGGGGATGTCCATATAAATCCAGGCCCAAAGACACGCACACCAAAACATCCGTGCCCTATCTGTTCTCGAGGTGTTATAGCTAGCAGCAAAGCTGCCGAGTGTACCAGTTGTCATAAAAAAACTCACGTCAAATGTTTAAAAACAGAAATTCGTCAGAGTTTAAACATCTGTGAAAAAAGGCAATATCTTTTTAATTGTGATACTTGTACGTGTAGCATGAAGCTTACGACAGAGAGAAATCAATCTTTCTTTAATACACCTATTAGGAACGATTTAGCAAACGGCATTGAAGATATGGATGATGAATAATTCCAATGCTTTAAGCATAGAGGCATGCACTTTATACACTTAAATATAAGATCATTACTTCCAAAGATGTCTGAAATCAGAATCATAGCACAAAAAACGAAAGCAGCAGTAATTGGGATATGTGAAACATGGCTAGACTCTTCAGTTAACGACTCAGAAATTCATATTGAGGGCTTCTCTGTAATTCGGAAAGATAGAAATAGAAATGGTGGAGGTGTGTGTATGTTCATCAACAATAAGTTTGCTTTTCTCAACAACAAATCAATTCAGATGACACAGAATCTGTCTGGGTGGAAATCTACCTACCAAAAACAAAACCTTTTATAGTGGGTACAGTTTACAGACCACCCCAGGATCAACAGTTTCTTGGACATTTTAAGGAGTGCCTAGGGTGTCTAAGATCTGACTTAGATAACATTATTCTTGGCGATTTTAATATTTGTATGCAAAATAAGACAAATCCATTATATGAAGGATATAAGCATGTTCTAAATTTGTTTGGGCTTAGCCAATTGATTTCAATTCCAACTAGAATCACTGAAATGGGCTCTTCCCTAATAGATCATATTTTGGTAAACAATGATGAAAAATATGTTCAGGCAGGCACTATCACAATGGGTCTCAGTGATCATGATCTAATTTTTTGCACAAGAAAAATTTCTAAAGGTCAAATTAAAGAACATAACACGGTGAAGATTAGATCAATGAAACATTTTGATTCTGCACTGTTTGTTGAAGAACTAGAAAAGGTAGACTGGACATCTTGTATTTCATCTGATTGTGTTGATTCAAACTGGAATGCATTAAAGGAAGTATTTTTGAATATTGTTAATAGATTTGCACCTGTAAAACAAGTGAGATTAAAACAGAGAACAGAACCTTGGATGAATCATGAAATCTTAAACTTATAAATGAGAGAGATAGGCTTTTGAACATTTCTAGAAAAAGCAAAAAAGATGAAGATCAGAAAAATTTTTCAAGGATTAGAAATTTGGTTCAAAGAAAGATTAAAAAGGCTAGGTCAGAGTATGTAACAGAAAAACTTGAAGAAAATAAGGATAATCCTAAAAAACTTTGGGAACATTTGAAAGATTTAGGTTACAGAAATCAAAAGAAAGAAGAGAAAAAAAAAATTGTTTTAAATATTAATGATGATATTAGTCATGATGACATGGATATTGCTAATCATTTTAATAACTTTTTTACTACAGTTGCATCAAAATTGGTGGAAGCTCTACCCACTGCAAAGGGCACATACAATGTTTTGTCAAATCATTTTATAGGTGTTTATTCAAACAGAAATTTGTACAACAATTCTCTTATTTTAAGTCCTGTGTCGGAGACTTTTGTGTATGAAGAACTATGTGGTCTTAGTACAACAAAAAGTACTGGTCTTGATGAGGTATCAGCAAAATTTTTAAAAATAGGGGCAAGGGTTCTTAAATCACCTATAACTTCAATCATTAATCAATCAATAAGTTCTGGATGTGTACCAGAGAGTATGAAACAGGCTAGGGTCAAGCCTTTATTTAAAAAGGGTAGCCCACTCCAAGTAGGGAATTACAGGCCAGTGAGTATTTTAAGCGTAGTATCAAAGATTTTAGAGAAAAGTGTCTATTGTCAACTTAAGGAATTTTTACATAACAATAACATGCTGTATGAGTTTCAATCTGGGTTTCGGAGTAAATATTCTACTGATACATGCCTCATACATTTGTTGGACCATATTAGGGACAATAACTCTAAGGGATTATTTACAGAAATGATAATGTTAGACCTACAAAAAGCGTTTGATACAGTGGACCATGAAATATTATGTAACAAATTAGACATTATGGGAAGTGATAATCAATGGTTTAAGTCATATCTAACTGGCAGGTCTCAGGTGGTGGGTTGCGGAGGTGTTGTATCTAAGTCAAAGAAAATTACTCGTGGGGTTCCCCAAGGGAGCATTTTAGGCCCTTTATTGTTTTTATGCTATGTTAATGATATGTCCATCAGTATAGATACAGATTGTAAACTCATTCTTTATGCTGATGATAGCGCTATTTTATACTCACATAGAGACCCTAATGTTATCTCTAACAAACTTGGGAAGGTGCTAGAGAAGTGTTCCGAGTGGCTAATAGATAATAAGTTATCTCTCTATCTTGGAAAAACAGAGTCTATGCTTTTTGGCCCAAGTCGCAAATTAAAACATGAAGGTCAATTTGAGGTTAAATGTCACGATCATATTATCAAATCCAGTGACTCTGTTAAGTATCTAGGAATCACAATTGATAAATTTCTAAAATGTAACCTAATAGTAGATGAGATCGTGGCCAAGGTCAATTCTAGACTGAAGTTCTTATACAGGAATGGAAAATGGTTAAATAAAAGATCCAGGTTAACATTAGCATCTGCACTAATTCAGTGCTATTTTGATTACTGTTCATCAGCATGGTACGAAAGTCTGTCCAAATCTTTGAAAAATAAGTTACAAGTTCTTCAAAACAAAACAGTAAGATTTATTTTAAATCTGAATCCTAGAGCCAGGATCAATTGCGATATTTTAGATTCAATAAATACACTACGTGTATCTGATCGTGTAAAACAGTTAAGACTAAATCATGTTTTTAACATCAATCATAGCCTAGCACCAAATTATCTAAATGAGAATTTTAATAGGAATGATAATGCTACTAGGGGAGCGTCCAATTTTAATTATCATGTACCCAGGGTTGGACCATACAATGATTCAAATTTTTATTATCAAGCCATTTTAAACTGGAATGTAATCCTCAATTTTATTTCTTTATTTTTGTCTATGCTGTCTTAGTCAATTAATTATAATCAACTTGTACCATCTTAGGACCCCATTGGAAATAAGCATGTTTTATATATTGCTTTCATGGGTTATCCTAGGCAAAAATTGATTAAAAAGATGTTTATTTGTGTTGTATATGATAAGATCTGGTTCCGAGATCTGTATAATCCTGTGATAATGATAACTGTGATAATACCTGGAGTGATATTGTTTTAATGTGATAGCTTCATGTATGTGCTAGAACTTTTAAGCGATCCCTAATTAATTTTTGAATGTAATTTGTGTTATGATTTGTAATGAATTTGACTCTTTGCCTGAATAAACATAATAATAATATTATAATAATAATAATAATAATAATAATAATAGTGATATGTGACAGCAATCCTGTAAACTATATAAATCAAAGATAACTTATCGTGATCTGTGACATCAATCCTGTAAACTTTATAAATCAAAGATAAGAACTATATAATTCTCTGCTATCATCTGGTCCCTAATTATTTTATAATGTCTCCGCTATCAGCTGACCACTAATTATTGTATGAAACATATGGATTCAAGATCAAAAGTTCATAAAACAATAAAGAATAGGAGCAGAATAAACATGAACCTTGAAAACATAAGAGATGGAAACAGGTGCCATAGAGGAGTGAGCATCCCCTGCTGACCGGTCACACCCGCCGCGTCCTCCTTGTCATGACCAAGAAATAACGGGAAAATCCACTGTTATTTCAGTATATAAATAATGGAATATGGAATCCAGATAGGGCCATGCAGTTCACTATCGCATCATCTAGTATCGACAAATAGGTCGATGGCGCGATAATGCTGTAACAGTGGTCTGTATAGTCCACTTAAAATTATCCCGGATTATCACGAGAT
>NW_026936299.1:0-7214 GCF_032062105.1 Saccostrea cuccullata
GATTGACGCGGATTTGATTTTGTTATGAGTGATGAGGATCTCCAATACATACCATTACATGGTGACAGACTCAGGTTGAAAATTTTTCTAACAAGATCCAAACAAGAAAAGAAAGAAGATAAAGAAAGTGAAAGAAAGAGGATACTCAATGCCTTACGGAGACATATAGAAGATCGCAGAGAAAAGAGGAAGACAAAAACAGCGTCTCCTTCTGAAAATGATTTGGAACATAAAAAGGCGAGGATGTCGAGTAGCAGAGACTTTCAAAAGAACGAGTTAAAGGGGCTAAATCCAGATGTTCATTTACGCAGAAAGAGGGGCGGGGGAAATCCGCAAAACACGCATTAGGAAGGACGGAACACAATCTTTTTTGCTGGAAGAAGGGGAAAGACTAGCCTGTCCTAAAGGTAAGTCGCCTAAAGGACGTACTATCACTGATTTTTTTCCTGTGGCATTTGGGACTTCAGTTTCAGGGACTTATCTCATACCTTAATAGTTTAACATAAGTATGAAAATAGTAAGCTTTCACTCTTTCGATTTTGTTTTCAAAAACAGATGGAAAAAATGTTCATAATTTGAACTGGGAAACCACAAACCCAGATGAAAATCCGGACGAAACAAAAAACGCCGATATTGGTGATAATGATATGAACTGGGAAACTGGGACTGATCCAGTTGAAAATCCAGACGAAGCAAAAACCGCTGATAATGATGAGTTACTTCAAAATAACAAACATTTCGGAAAATTATCTTTTGACCAGAATCTGACCAGGGCGACATTCTGCAAAGGGCTATCGCTTTTGCTGGTATCGTACTAGATGAAACGAATGACGAAAATTAAACTGTGCAACAATAACAGACGACATAATATGAATACTTATATATATCCTGCCAACCATCACAATAAATGTTACGTGAAGAACCCAAATCTGCACAGACCTTTTTTGAAGACTGCACACTTGGAAGTCTGTCTCAAACTTGATTATATGATGAACAGCATTGGTCAGTATGTTTTAATATAATGACATATAGTCCATCCACCGTCCAATTTTCTACTGCATAATGTAACAGTGTTTAAAATGAGACAGTGCCTTATATTTACGAATTCCTCAAATTTATCGCTGGTAACAATTTACAGTGTTTAAAAGCTACATTGGATAACATTCAATCTGACGAAAGGTGAATTAAAAAAAAAAGATTAACATGAAATCAAACAAATCTAAACGAGAAACAATACGACGAATTGATAAGGAAATCACACACAAGGAAATCGTTCAGACAGTCGATTATGTTTAAGCATTGAATTCATATTTTTGGCTGTCTTCGGTCGTATAACACACCTGGCCGTGTCGACAAATTGAATACCGCGCGTTAGCGCGGTATGATAAATTTGTCGGCACGGCCAGGTGTGTTATAGGACCGAAGGCAGCCCAAAATATGAATTCAATGCTTATATTTACATTCTCTAATTTTCATTCTTCATAATTGCTTATTTTGTTAATCTTTAATGTGAATTTAGTGCCCTTCAAAACTGACGTGGTTAATAAACGTAAGAGCCGTTTGTGACGTCAGATGACGTTGCAAAGTTAAATAACGCAAAAAAACATTGCGAGGAAAAAAAGTGACAAATTAATTTTAAACGCACATTTGTAGTATTTCTACGGTAATTTAACAGGATTATGGTCTTTAATTAAATTGAGTCAAAACATTGTACATTTTTGTGTTCCTAGATTATAGAAAATGCATATAGTTCCTACTGTGTATTCTAACGCGCGGTGACAAGGTTTCGCGTGTGTTATGGAAATTTGAATGTCGTGGATCTCTAATGAATTTCATAAGGAAAAATACAAGGAATGTAAACATTTGTTGTTTAACGTTCCTCTCGAGAATTTTTCACGAATATGGAGACCCACCACTCGCCCTCGGAGAGCTGCAAATTTTGAACAATACTCGGCACTGAAGGTCATTGAGCAGTGAGGGATCTTTTTCATGCCAACACCTACTGCGACACGGGACCTCGGTTTAAATGGTCTCATCCGAAGGATATGTCTGGAGGCCATAAAACTAAGACGAACTCACATTTGATATCAGTCTCACTTTTCTGCTATTTATCCCTTTGTTAAAACTGAGACTGGGACCAAAAGAAAGTTCGTCTAAGTTTTATGGCACCAAGGCCAGGTTTCCACGTCCCACAATGGGATTTTAAGCTGCAACGTAATCAACTCCTTACTCCACGAATCTAGAGCAGACGCTTTATCGTTGGCCACACAGTCGACTGATATGTTAGTTGTATACTGCTTAATTTCAATCCTGAGAGAACTGAGTATATCAGAAGAAAAGCTGATATCATAAAACTGGCATTGGGAAGTAATTTCAATTGGGAGCACATCCAAACATTTTCAGTTTGGGTGGGAATTTACCAAGCTGAAAATTCTTGATATGCCAAAAGATCATCGGATTTACATGATAATATCATTAAAAGGGGGACATCCATAAATCTCATTTGGAAACTACTCCAGCATTATGGAAAGGCTCCTACCTTCATCAACCTTATACGACGATACAAGGATACAATGCCAAGTCATCCACAATGGAAAACTTACATAAACGTTTGAGGTGCAGACATGGGTAAGACAAGGCTCTCTACTGTCACCAATGATTTTCCTAGTGGTAGTGGACTGGATCATGCGGGAAACTACTAGAGGTAGCAAGACTTGAGTCCAGTGGATTTTCTCTCAGTGATTGGAATATCTCGATATATAACACCAATGTTAAGTCTGTGCTCTACGGGTCTGAAAACAAAGAAATTACCAACACCACCTCCAAAAAACACAAACCTTCGCAAACAGATGTCTGCGCCACATAATAACCATCAGGCGGTCAGAAAATATATACAAAAAGAACCTGTGAAAACAACAAATCAAGACCCTATCACTCAGCAAATGGCCCGTAGAAAGTGGCGGTGGATAGGCATACATATATCCCCCGAAAACATCGGGAGACAATACACGCACTCGATTTGAACTCCCAAGGCAAACGTCGAGTTGGGCGGCCCAGGACAACTTGGCAAAGGTCATGTGAAGAGGAAATCAACAGTTTGGCATAGCTGGGAACTAATGAAAAAGGCTGCTCAATCCAGAGTGCGAAGGAGGACTGTTGCCGAGCCTCTATGTTCCAACAGGAACCATGAATGAATGACATCCACAAAGTATTATATATTACTCAGTACATCTATGTCTTAAAAATTATTTGGGGATAATAACTCTCATACATCCTTTTCCCTATCTATGCTGTACAAAATACCTGCCTCGCTCATCTAGGAAATCACCAAGTTAAATAGGGTTTTCAATCAAAGTGAGACCAAACATGATTGTTGTTGGAAGTTATTTTCAAAGATTCAAGGAGACGACCCAACTCGACAATTTTTTGCGATTTAAGACAGTTTCTACCTGGTTTTCCAACTATACGAGTAAACTATATGTCAAGTGGTTAATGCATTACCGTGTAGGGCACAGTACTCTTACTTCCTGGAAATTCCTATCTCTTACGAAAATTTTCAGAACGTTGCTGTTGTATTGAACTCGAATATTTGGATGATGGACAAGTAATAAGTTTCAGGAATATCAGTCAATCAGTTCAGCATCAGACGAAGTAAAAGAAAACTGATAGATCAGCCAGGGGGCTTGCTTAAGTTTTCCCTTATTTAGTTTACCAACTGTATGTTCAGAAGTTAGAAAAGGAGGGAACAATTCCAAGGAAGAAATTCCTTTTATTTTATGTGAACATAGACAGAAATGAAGCTGGAAGAGCATTAATAAAAAGGACAAATCCAGGGAACGTGTAGGGAAAGGGACGCTTCAGCAATGAAACACTCGAGAACCTAGACAAAACATAGCAGGCAGGAAAGCGGAAGCTCCAAACAGCAGATATTCAAGACTTTTACAGAAATGGAAAAAAAACTACGCCAGAACATCATGTTTTTACAATTTAATCTGAAAGAATCAATGCGCTATTGAATATTTTAGGAATTGGACAATTCGCCCAAAAAGTTCTTCACGCTTTTAAGACAATATTTTCAGACAAATATTTTCATAAAATGATGACACGTGATCAAACGTTTTACTACCCCAAAAACTCAAAATATTAGTTTCAAAAATTTATTTAATAGAAAATAGAATATGAGACATAAACAAAGCAACAGAATCATCAATGAGATTTTGAGAATCAGCAAATCTTTTAGTGGTTCTGTCTACAAGGACTGTGACATATGGGAATAGACGATTTGACAAAGCGGCGTCGACTTTATGGAACTCTCTGTCTTTATATTTAAGAAAGTGTGACTCAATTGGAATTTTTAAGAAAAAGCTTAAAACCTTTCTTTTTAAAAAGGCATATGACTTATAAATTGTGCATCTAAGCCTTTTATTATATTTTGGACACATTTTTAAATTTTTATCATCTTTTTAGTACTATTTTGGATATTGAACATTGTAAATTTTTAAATATACCGGTATTCATCTTATAATTTTCGAATATGACATCTGTAAATATTTAAGTTTTATTTGTTTAACATATAATGCTTGTACAGCGCCTTAGAGTTTTAATGTATAGGGCGCTTTATAAATGTTTAATAATAATAATAATAATTTTGCAGCAATCATAAGTGTGTTTTATAAATATAAATGTGATTTATTGAGCTTACATAAACAATCTTAATATCTACTTTAATGCCTTAAAGGCTACATGTAGAATATAATAATAACTACAGGAAATTTTATTGAGACACATTTAGCGACATGTCCTGATAAATCTATATAATTTTAAAAAAACGTAATTTTAACAATTTTATGAAATTTAGATATATAATGGTAACCTAGAATGCAGTATGAATTATAAGCTACATTCAATTTTTGTAATCTCTTCATCATAAATAAAAAGGCCAAAATGGAATCCTCTCAAAAATTTCCGCTCCTATGATATATAGAATATAAAAAAATATGTGCATACAAAGTACATGTTAGAAAAAAAATTAAAGCAATATAAGCTGCATATTTGAGAAAATTATTTTGCTTTTAAAATGTGTTATATTGATTAATTTGTATGCAATTTAAACCCTTATGATTGATAAAACCAAAATAAAAATTTAAATTGTTTCCAAAGAAATATTTCTGTACAATCGAATATATAGCATTATATATGAAATTAATCATGTACAGGACGACAAGAACGTCATTTTGCTTCAATTACAGCTTATAAAAAGTTCTTTCATCGAAAATATAAACAACAGAATTTTATAAATGTTCTATTTTTCTTTCATTGAAATAGCTGATTACAAATTTGCAACGAAATTTTCCCATGTCAAAATTGCAGCCCATATTGCTTTACGGTTTAATATATATCACATATATTGTGGATGTGACTAAATTTTGCATAATTATATTAATCAATTTTTTAAAATTAATTTGTGTCTCAATTAGATAAAATAAAAGTAAAAAAACATCATCCACCATTACAGAGAGTGTGGGTGTGTGTAATATGCAAAAATCATGCATATGAATAATTATTATTCAAAGAATGTCTAGTCAAGCAGATACTTTGGTCAGTTAACCAATGATAGCTTCAAATAAAAACATTTTTCATAACATTAATATATTCATATACATGTACCATGACAAGCTTACCTTTTAAAAAGGTTGGTGTCATAGCAAGCGCTGTAGCATAATAAAACACAATAGACCATTTCTTAAATTTGCTGAATCAAGCCCTCCCCCCTAACAAGTTGTGGCATCTCAATATGAGTGATGTCAAAATAATGTAAAACACACAAATTAAAAAATATTCTCGCTTCATACAATTAATGGACAGAAATAACATTTATAAATCGTTGCTCATAAAAATATAACACCAAGATATCAAATTTATAGAAACACATATTGAAAATGCATCATTTGTGCAACAGGACTAGCATTTTTAAGCAAATCAAAAACAATACTGGGAAATTGTTTCCCTTTCTCATATCACAGGAACCCAAATATACATATACATGTATCAAAGGAATGCTAACACAATTACAAATGTATAACGTATTTATGACATTTAAACTTTTCAAAAACATCCAGATTTTTGAAAAGTGCAACAAGATTCATATATACAATGAATTCAAATGAAAAGTGCCCACTTTGTTTCATTTACAAAATTTTTACTCAAGCTCCCTTTGAAGAGTAAATAATATAGAGATTCCTGATCACATAATTATAAGAAATAAATATGCTCCAATGCTGACTATTAACTTCTTCAGAAAATGAAAATCCACATTTCCACTAAAAACACAATTTTAAAAAACTTTTTTTGTCAAACATGACATTAAAAAACACATACAAACTTAAACTGGCTAATTACCAGCAGGTAAAATTAAAAAAAAATTGACTTCAATTACAGCAAAATTTATGAATTGTTCAATAAGAATTTTATTCTATAAAAAACTAAGGAGATTAAACTTGTAAATCTGCTACCTATCTTAATGCAAAATCAACTTCCCTGTATGCAAACATTGCACAGAGAGATAAGAACTTTTCAAAATTCAAAAGCAAAGAATATTATAATTTTTTCAGTAACCCTAAAGACAAAGAATTAAAAATATTTGTAACACATAATCAACATCACATGAGTCCATAAAATGAAAATTCAGATCAATGTTTATTGACTTGCTTAAAAAAAGTATATTTAAATAATAAAAAAAAAACGGAATGACGGATATGTCAAAAATATAATGCCCTAGCTTTCTCAAGGATGGGCTCTAAGGAAGAAATAACAAGTACTGTATACAAGATTATTTCTCATCCCATTTTTGCCCTTTCACCCCTGCAAACAAGTTTGCCCTGTTTGAGAAATAAAAAAAATAAAGTCTTTTTTGAATTTATCCTGTTTTCTATTGTTTCCCTTGTGATGAGGAGAAATTGGCAAAATAAAAAAGGGGGTGAAAAATATTTCCTGTATGCAGTAAGTTGAATGATTATAGATATTGCACAATCCTAAACTCTTGGCACCATGAACATAAAATTTTAATGTATAGTTTGTTTCAAATGCTACATCACTGACCCTAGAACTTTATTATGGTGTCTAATTATATTTGTGGTTTAAAACCTTTTTTAAAAATGTTTTTCCTTTTACTTTAACATTCAAAATAAAATTTTAACTTTCCTTTTTTTCCTTTT